>NW_003101657.1:1335-13998 GCF_000003855.2 Blastomyces gilchristii SLH14081 | reverse complement strand
CTATGAAATTGATGAGAAAGAATCATTGATTCAGTGTTCTACTCTTAATATTGTTTAAATGATAGCAGAGTTCACTCTGACCATACTTTTTAAGTGTATATTTTCTAATTATTCACATTTATACAGATATATACTGATTATTTATTAGATAATATTAAGATAATAACTTATTACAGCTGTGTTATTCTCACTGTAAAAGATATATAATTAATAATAAACATTGTAAAGACTCTGAAAAGTGAGTATTTTAAGAATGCTGCAGTATGTAATCTTGATTTTTTTTATTTTTATTTTTTCTTTTTTTCTTTTTCTTTTCTTTTTTTTTTCTTTCTCTTTTTTTTTCATTGTGATTTTTTCTTGTTTTTATTTTATTTTTTATTTTTTGTTTTTTTTTATATTTTATATTTTTTTCATAATTAAAATTATATAAATTATAATCTATGTTTAGAAAAGTAATAATATTTAATAATACTCTCTATTGAATTTTCAATAAATGAGTACTATATTATAATATTATGTAAGTGAGAAATGATTTCATAATCTTATTTAATATTATTCTCAATAATGAGATCAGAATGAAATGTAACTAAGAATTTAAACATATTCTTTATCTGAGACTAGATTTTTATTTGAAAAGTAAATCTGAAACCTTTAATATTTGAAATAATATGATTTAAGATCAATATAATGAATATAAATCATGATTAAAAGTAATACTTTTAGACAACATAATAACTGTAAAGTTTGATTCTGGTTTCAGACACAGTCGTATGTAGACTGACTGCCGGAATTATGAATTTCACATTTAATTTCATTTGATCTGATCTCATACATTTCTTGGTGTGAATCCCGCTGAGACTAGTCATTAAAAAAACATGCAAAGTGACTATATATCAGATCTTAAAATGAAATCATGACTTGAAAAAAATGAGAAAGTGATCTCATTTGATCTCATTTAGTCTCATTCTTGGCATAAAGTTACTATTTTTAGACATTTTAAGGTTTTTTTTAGACTATTTTTAATTTTTTAAAAAGTAACACTTTTTGATAACACTCAAATGAGATTTAAAGTCATTTAAAGCAATAAAAATAATTTAAATTGAGAAGTGGAAATCATGATCTTATTTGAAAAATGTGATAAGAGTAGACAGTAAGTCTCACTGAGACAGTATGAGACTACTATCTAATGTTAAAACTGTGTAATGAAATCAGTCGAATTGATAATGAAACTATCAAAAAATCTGATTCTGGTTCCAGACACGGTCACATAGTCAGTCTAGTCACATGATCAGTCTAATAACAGTTATATAAGAATCTTATAAAAAAATAATTGAAGATTAACTGAAACTCTTTGAATTGAAAAATATGAAATGAATCTATGTAATAATTATATAAGAATCTTATAAAAATAATTGAGAGTTAACTGAAACTCTTCTATATAAAAGATGTAACAGACTTTTTTCTCTTTATAATAATAAGGAATTTTTCCTCACTGAGATTTTTTATAGATATGAAGAATTTTTAACAAGTATTACTGCAGTACTGAGCTCTGATAGCTGAATAATTAATACAGTCACTCAGTAGTGTCTTAGCATGAAAAACTAAGGTATGTGAGTTTGAAACCTGTAGAAAATACATTAAATTCAGAACTCAAGCATCTCAGATTTCTAATAAATACAGAGATGTATAAATTACTTTAACAAATCACTCTATGTTTCTGAGATGAGAAGTTATTATTACATGTATTTAATTGTCACTTCTTTATATTTTCTATGTTCTTATTATCTTGACATAATTTTAACATCTGTATTTTCTTCTGTATAATCAACACTTGACCTGTATTTAACATTATACAAGAACTCATTATAAGCTCCGCTTGCATATAAGTATAATGAAAGAATAAGAATAATAATAATAATAATAACTGCAGTACTGAGTCTGATTCTATGAAATCACTCAGTGAAAGACTTCACAGATGAAGTCTTAGAGAGAAGAGAGTATATAAGAAATCTTACTTCTTATAAATTCTTTATCTCTATTTCTATCTCTTATGTAATTAATAGAGTAAGCAGCTCTTAACTACATATAACTATATAGACTGAAGTTTATAACTACTATTTATAACTCAGCTTAAATACTATTATATATTTAATCTCTATATTTATCTTTCTACTGTGAATACTTCTAGTAGCTATCAGTATATATTATGTCAAGCTGTAAGCATCTGAATAATTATCTGCGAGCACTTATTCTTATAATAACAGATAGAGAGTGAGATTAAAAGTATTAAAATATATAGAAACATTTAAGTATTTCTTCTGTATTATATTTATATCTGATTTAGTCAGTGTTGAAATTATCTATGCAGAAGTTTCTGTAAGAATAAGTGCTTGCAGGTGATTATTCAGGTGTTTGCAGCTTGACATGATATGTACTGTTAACTACTAGAAGTATTCATGATAGAAAGATAAAATGTAGAGATTAAATGTATAATAGTATTCAAGCTGAGTTATGAATAGTAGTCACAAACTTCAGTCTATATAGTTATGTATAGTCAAGAGCTGCTAACTCTATTAATTATATAAGAGATAGAAATAGAGATAAAGAATCTGTGAGAAGTAGAATTTCTTACATACTCTTTTCTCTCTAAGACTTTGTCTGCAAAGCCTTTCACTGAGTGATTTTATAGAATCAGACTCAGTACTGAAGTAATACTCACTAAAAACTCTTTACATCTATAAAATATCTCAGTGAGAAAAAATCTCTTATTACTATAAAGAGAAAAGAGTCTGTTACTCAGTTTCTTATTCTGTGAGATTCTTTGTAATCTACAGATCTTTCTCTGACTATTATACAGATTCATCTTGCATCTTTCATAGACTGACTGACAGAACTATAAATTTCATATTTAATTTCATTTCATCTGATCTTATACATTTCTTGATATGAGTCTCATCAGAATCAAGCATTAAAAAAATCTGAAAATAAATTATTTCTGAGAGAAATGAGGTGAAAAATGATCAGATTTAATACAAGAATCATGAAATGAAAGTAATTTCTCAGAATAAACTGTGAAAGATAATCATTCTTTCAAAATCAGAATAAGACTGAGACTGAAAATTAAATTCAGTCTCATTCAGTTCATTCAGTGATTGCTTATATAATCAGAATTTGATAATGATTATTGATAATACTTATGAAATAATTAAATACATTCTTGTACAAGTTTATTCTTTACTTTCTTATAAAAACTACACTTCTCTGATATACTGTGATCAGAGATATTAAACTATCTGATAATTTCATATTGTATAATCATGAGTTTCTTGATTATTTCTTCTTATAATTGTCTTCAGTGATAGTAATAAATATCTCAGCTTGAGTTGAACTTTCACTTTATTCTCATCTCTATTAATGAAATTGTCAGAATATCACACATCATTAGTATAACAGTTGAATATATACTCTTAATAATTTTTCATAACTCTAGAATTGATTTAACACGTAAATTCATCAGATTATCTTGAAGATAGCAGTCAAATTCAGTTTTATAAGTATATAGTTTTGTGGTTCGGAAGAACGTACGACCGTCGAATAATAACGCGGCCGCTTCCGAACTTGCTTACGAATGTAAAGGAGCCATAGCAGCCACTAATTAATTTAGTGTATAATATATAAGAAGCTGGCATACATCTGTAATTATATGCTGACTTAAGCAATCTTTGAATCACATCTGATAGCATGTCTAAAAACTAGTGAGAAGTGCAGACTTCTTCAGAGCATGATAATTCTGTCTACAAAGCAATTTATAGTTTTCATGCCAGTGTGATTCTAGAACATTTTAAAAGATAGTGTATAAAGAGCAGTGAGTGAAAGAGCATCTGATTAATACTGCTTCACTTATTGAGAGGAAAACTTCATATTCAGATGAATGCTACATATGAGATATAAACAGATGAGATGTGAGAAAGAAAATGAGAGTAGTGAACCAGATTCAAAGAAGTTCACTCTCTACTTAAAAGAAGAATAAAAAGAGAGAGTAATTATCATCAGAGTCATACAATGATAACAGAAATCATATAATAATATAGTGATATAATAATATAGTGATATAATAATATAGTGATATAATAATAGACATTATATAATCAATGAGAAATCACTGAAATGAATACTTTCTCTAGTTAATACAAACAACACTCTTCTCTGCTATCTGAACTGAAAGATATGCAGAATCTCTCAGAGAATTTACTTAAAGCAGTAAGAAAAGTAGCTGAAATCACTGAACTGAAATTGAAGCTCTGTATATGTACAAGAATTCTAAATGAGATCAAGGTCTTGTGTATACAGTGACAGGCTGAGACAGAAGTCAAATAACAATTGATATTCACTGTGAATTAAGCATTCACTATGAAGAGCTTCACTGACACAATCATTATCATTAATAAGAATAGAGAAAACCAGGTCTTAGACCTGCAGTGAAAGATTAAATGTTTACATAGATAGATAATTATACTGAATCTGAAGATCTTATCATAATCATTCATGATCTCTTCAGAAGCATACATATTATCAGAAACTGCTGCATAGAATGAGAATCTGAGTATAAGATATATCAAGTTAGAAGATCTGCTGAAGCTATCAAGCTTTAATAGTGACTGAAAAAATGATACTGCAATCATCTGACTAAGTCAGATATGATTATATTATCAGATTGAATATGAACTTACAGACAGATAGTTAATAAAATTTTAATAAGTCTTAACATCTGCTGCATTTCTACACAGAAAAGTGAAGTCATTATAAATAACTGATAAAAAGATGAATCTCACAGATCTGAAGTGATATTCATTCTTATAAATATGAAATAAGTTTTTCAAATGAATCTTGCATAACTTTGAGAAAGTGAATATATAAGACAAGTGTTACAAATACTTCACTGAGTGTAGATAAGTGAGTGATCTTATATCATACTTCACACACTTCAGTTTATACTATCTTGTATTGAATGAAAAGCTTTCAACATCTTTCTATTTACAGATCTTTATTCATAATCTTACACCTGAGTTGAGAGTGGAATGAAAATACTTAATCTCATAATCAGACACAGTGAAAGAAGTATATAATATTCTCATTATACAGAAACAAGTGAGTCAATTATAACAGAAAATACTGCAATTGAGTATATTTCAGTGAAGAACAGATAATTAGACTTCTATAACACAAGCTATATATCTGAATATAATAAATCTAGATCTGAATATCATTGCTAAAGCACTGAATTCTCTGAAAAAGAGATTCTCTAAGTGAAAATCTTAATATTACAAGTATCAAGCTTACTTCAACTGCAGACACTAAAATCAGAATACAAAAGATTACACACAGTATACACAGTTAAGAGAAGTAAGAAAGTTAAAAAACTAGCAGAATCAGTGAGCTTGAAGACACTCACTGATATTCTATGAAAAGTCTTCAAAGTGAAAGAGATGTCTATGTTAGATAACTCTCTGAATTCTGTGAATATCAAGAGAAAGCAGACTTCTGAATAAGATGTGAGTGAGAATAATGAAGCAGACACTCATCTCAATGTCTTGAGACTTAAAATGTTAATGTATAAGAGATACTTGAGTAAGAATTGAGAGATGACTGCAAAAGTGTTAGCAGACACAGAAGCTTCTATATAATATATTGATAATTATATAATCTGAAGACTGAAAGAGATTCACTGAGTGAAGAATTCTCAATATATAAGATTATCTAATAACTGATATTTAATATTACTCACAAGAGTAAGAGTTCTCTTACACTTCAAAGAATGATCTTGCTATATTTGAGTATGAGAGCTGCAGAACATGAAATACAATCTTATTCTCAGACTTAATTAATTTCAAAGGTTCAATCTGCAGATTCAATGATGTACATATTATATACAGTTGACTGATAAGAAGAAAACAGTTCATACAATTCTATTAACTGATATAAGAAGAACATTTCACATCTCTGATATAGAAGAATTAAATCTGCTTACATATTAATAAGTAAAGAGAATGATTTATATGACCTCATTCAAAAGCATTCTGTATGTCATACAGAACCTGAAAGTGAAGAAAACTAAGATAAAGAATATATAAGAGAATAAGTGTATAAAGAAGCTTCTGAAGAAGTATAAAAAGATCTTCTGAACAGATCTTTCACTGAAATTATCACTGAAATGAGAATTTATACATGAGATTGATATGAGGAATGCAAAATCAGTCAATCAGAATACATACTCTCTATCACAAATATATCTTGAAGAACAGAAGTATCAGATCACAGATCTTCTAGAATATAATCTTATACAACTCTTATCAAGCATGTGAGACTTTTCAGTTCTATTCATAAAAAAGACAGATGAGAAGTGATGAATATGTATTGATTATTAAGTACTCAATAAGCTTACAATCAAGAATGAATATTCACTATTATAGATTCAATAACAGTTGAATACAGTTGAAAATATCTGATATCTATCAAAGATTAATCTTCTCTCAGAATACTGACAGATCTGTATAGATAAACTGTCAGTTCTGTGAACTGCATTTAATATACAATGAGAGAAGTTCAAATTTCTGATAATATTATTCAGTTTAACAAATACATCTATCATCTTTTAAATAATGATGAATACAATTCTTTATAAACAGAATGAAATCTCATATCTTATATATCTCAATGACATTCTAGTCTTTTCAAACTTATATAATGAATATCTGAAGCATCTTAATGAAGTACTTACAACTCTGACAGAGTATAAGCTCTATATTAAATCAATAAAGTGTATGTTTGAAACAGAAGAGTTGAAGTTTATAGAATATGTAGTGAGTGATAGCTGTATATATCTCATTCTGAAGAGATTGAATGTTATAGTGAATTAGTCACAGATGAGAAATATATATTATATATAACAGTTTCTTAAGTTAATCTCATATTATCATAGATTTATCAAGGATTTTACATGAATATCTGCATCACTCTCAGATCTCTTAAGAGAAATAGATACAAATCTGTGAAAGAAGAAGTTTTATTCAATTATCTGAAATACTGTGTGTGAAGAGGCTTTTCTCACACTGAGAGAATGTATAATAATATTCTCAGTATTTATTTAATCAGATCATGATAAATCTTTCTATATCAAGACAGATACATTTAAATAAGCTATCAGAGACACTCTTCTACAGATGAGTAAGAACAGCAAGCTGCATCTGATAATGTATAATGATAGAAAACTATCAGACATTGAGCTCAATTACTCAGTACATGAAAAGAAATTGCTAGTGATTAAGCATGCACTGATATTATAAGATAGATATATTAACAATGAGTATATAATAACAGTGATCATGAATTATGAAAGTCTTATCTATCTACAATCAATAACAAAACCTTTCAAATACTTAGTATATTGAATCTCAGAGTTTCAAGTGTACAATCTTCATATTAAATACTGAAAGAGATCAGACACTGTGATATCTGATACAATCAGTCACAGACTCAATTTCATGAGTGAGAGTTCTGTGAATCAGATATAAGAGAAGTTTACATTAAATGTACTGAGAAGATACAAGAAATCAGAATGAGTGAACATAATGATCTCTCACTTAAAGAATGACAAGATATTAGATAATAAGTATCTTATAAAAGTAGTAGAAGAGATGCTTCTGAACTTTAAGCTGAGAAAATTGAAAAATGATGTTATGCTTTACTATGATCTAGAATATACAGAAGCTCTCTATCTAGAACATTTATTTAGACATAACTTGATGACTCACATGCACAAGGAATTCAGTCACTTAGAAAGCTCTGAACTCATGAATATACTTGAATCAAGAGTATACTAATCAAGCATAACTGAGAACATTCAGATGTATACTCACAAGTGTCTGAATTATCAGATTGTGAAAGAATCTAAGAAAGAGTTAAAATATGAGAAAGTATAACATCAGATGAAGTATATAATACAGCTGTTTAAATAATGAGAGATAAATCTCATAGACATATTATCATAAATGTCAAATGAAAATTGATGAATAATTACTGCTATTAATTATGCTACTGACTGATCAGTTATAAAAGCAGTTTCAGAGATAACAGAGAAGATAGTAACAAAGTTTCTACACAATAAGATCTATATCAACTATAAAATGCTGCATGAGATTCTAACTGATAATAGTGCAAATCTTATAGAAGAAGCAGTGAGACATTTTATAAGTCAGTTACAGATAAGATATTATACAACAATGTCATATCACTTACAGATAAATAGAAAAGTGAAATACTTGAATGAAATCTTGAGTAATATGCTGATAAAATATCTAGTGAGCAAGTCTACAAGATTATGAAATGAATATCTCAGTCAGATACTATTAGTCATGCGAATTCAGTAGTATGTAGTCTTCAAGTATTTATCATTCTATCTGTTGTATAGATTGCATCCGCACATCTCAGAGAATACTTCAGAAAAGGTGAGAAAGAAAACAGCAGTTACAGACACAGTAGTAGCAGTTGCAGACACAACAGTCACAGATGCAGAATTAAGATTGAAAGAGATCAGTCATGCACATGTAAAAGCTAATGAGTTACTTCTGAATCAAGCAATTCAATCAAAAAGAATACAAGACTCACTAGTTAAGAAATCAAGTCTCAAGATGAGAATATGAGTTCTCATATATAATGAGAGCTCTGAGAAGTTTCAATCTAGATGATTTAAACTCTATAAAATACTCAAATCACATTCTCTGAGAATATATGCATTGAAAGAATCAGAGAGACAGATCTTACATAATTTAATAAATAATTCATATCTTATGAAGACAAAGATATAAGATCTGAGCAGATTATAATCATCTACAGCACTCTCATCAGTGTTAAAGAAGAAGAGACTTATAATTGAAAAGTCTCACAAAGTAAGAGAAATCATAGATACTTATAAATCAGATAATCTCACTTATTCTGATCTTTTCACAATTATAAGAAAAGAATGAGAAGAAATGAAGAAATCAGATGAATATCACACTTTAATAAGTAATAAGACTGTAGTCAGTTGTATAATAACATGCTACAGATAGTAGACACAACATAGTAAAGAGCAGTCTCAAAGTAGCAGACTTATACATGAATCAGATTATAGAAGAAAAAAGAGATTCAGAGTTGAATTTAACTGTTTACATCAGTTCAATCACAGAGACAACAGAGGATGAATCATCTAAAATATTCACAGATATATGAAATTAAGTCATCTTGATCTCTGAAAATACTCAGAGATCAGATGAGATTAGTTTTAATGAGCTGTTCACTGTAGTAATCTAAGCAGGTGAAGAGAGACAGTATAATATGTGAGACAGAATTACAAAAAGATAGAAGCTGCTGAATCTAGTCACTGAATACTGTATTATATAGAAATTATATAAGAGTAGTGACTAGCAGACAAAGAAAAAGTGTAAGAAAAGAAAAGAAATAATTAATTAATTATCAACTGTAAGAGTTGTCTGTAAAAGATAAATATTATTATATACATCTCATTCATTTTCATACATCATATGTTTAATCTATTTCTAACATCATATCACTTGAAAAACACTAAAAAATAAAGAAAATCTCAAAACTCAAGATCTGTAAGAGATTTGAGAGCTGTAAGTCACTCTTATAATAATACTGTGCATGTCTTCAATTTCTCTACTACTCTGTGTATAACATTAATATCATTTATTACAAGATTGACTGGAATGTCAATATAGAAATACATACACATATGTGTAGAAAAATTGAAGAAGAGCATAGAATCTGCAGAATCAGAAGTTAGAGCAGAGAAGACAGAGACAGAAGAAATAGAAGAAGAAGAAGATACAGAATCAGATAAATAACAGCAGAAGTTATCTGAGACTGAATACTTATAATCTGATATGCACACAATCTTCTCTGTAGAGAAGGAAGAGAAAGTGATAGAAGAAGCTTAAAGATGAAAGAGAGTAGTCTCAGCAGTGTTATCATCTTTGATTAGAATAATCTCTGACACTGAAGTAACTAAGAATCATTATTAGTATATAAAAATTGCAAAATCAGAGATGAGAATAGTTACTGAATGAACATCTACTGATCTTAGAGTTGTATATATAATTACAACACATACAAGACTTCTCAGAAAGAGAGAGAGAGATACAGAGAAATGCAGAAAGTAGAATATAGTATACAAATGACTCATTTTCATAACAACATTTCAGATAAGATGTATGAGTTTTATATCTGTAAGTGTAAAAGAGTATGATATTCATATTTCTATTTCTGAAAACACAGATATTCTTCATCTGTATTATAAAGTCAGATGACAAATATCAGAGAATAGACTGATATAGATTAATTATTTTAAAGATATTAGTTAGAGCAGATGTATCTGTAATATTAAATTTAATAATTATAAAAAGTTTCTTAATATCTGTGAATATCATAACTTTGTGTATAATAAAACTTATAACTATTTTCTCTAAGAACAGAAAAATCAGCATCAGAAAGAAAAGATGAAAAAGAAAAAGACTTATAATTGTAACACTGTTGAAAGAGAGAGTGATTCTCTGATATAAATGAATAATTATCTCATTATAAATATTTAAAATGAATATAATAATTAGTGTTTATAACTGAGCTTCAGATAGTTATGTTATATACAGTCTTTATACAATAAATTGTTCTAGAAGTTGATAAGAAGAGTGAGAGTATATATACTAAGAAACATGATTTATTAAGTCTACATAACATCTTCTTGAAATGGGGAGAGCTGATAACAAAAGCAGAGACAGCAGAATCAGAGAGAGCAGAAGTAGCAGAAGTAGAAGTCACAGAAATAAAGATAGCAGAAGTGGGAGAATCAGACACAGAGATAGATGTAGAAGATTGAGAAGAAGCAGCAGAGAAAGAAACAGAGAAGACAGAGAGAGATATGAGAGATCTGACTATATATAACATAAGCAATTTCTTCATTATCATGTTCTTCAAGTTCTTAATCAATGATTCAATATTGAGTTCACTATCATCAGTGAATGCAGATCTGTCAACATGTGAAGATTCTATATAAATAAAAACAAACATATCAGTATCTGTATTCATGTAAAATTGTGTCAGAAAACACAATCAGAAACTCACTGAGAAGAAAAACAGTCAAGAGTGTATGAGAAGATGAAGAAGATGTATCATTTATAATAATACATTCTGACAATTGTTAGAAGATAAACAAGTTCTGATTATATATGTTTCACAATATGTTACACTTACTGCTAATGAACTGTCTGATATGAGCACTATGATAACACTTGTTATGAGAATGAGAGATCATTACCAGAAACATGTATAATATAATAGATAAACAAATAGAAGATATTGAACAGAAGAAGAAGCAGTAATCTTGAATGAGATAATAATGACATTTAATGATAATGATGATGAAGAAGATGATTGAAGAATGAGAAAAGTTAGTGAATGAGTGATGTAATATAGTGAAAGTTTCTTTATAAGAGTGTATATGAGATGCTAGCTGAATCAGAAATAGGTTACATGATCATGAACACTAGTGGCACACTAATCTGCATGAAGCTAGAGTGAACATCATAATCACATGAGCATGACTGAATCTGATGAGAGAGAATATGATTCAGAAGAATGTATAACTGTTGAATAATAACACAGCCACTTCTGAACTTGCTTATGAATGTAAAGAAGTCATAGCGGCCATTAATTAATTTAGTGTATAATATATAAGAAGCCAGCGTACGCCTGTAATTATACACTGACTCAAGCAATCTTTGAATCACAGTTTTATCTGATTTTCAGTTGTAATCAATGTATATAAGTTCTGTTTTAAAGTTAGTATTATAGTTCTATGTAATATAAAGTATTATCAAAGATTATTACTTACTAGAGAATTGTATTTCACTGTCTTTACATCTTTAATATCTGCTTATTCAAATCTCTGATAGTTAACATTATAGTAGTCTCAGATTAATTTAATATATAAGTCTTATTTCTTCTCTATTTAATCTTGAGAAGTGTAGATATTAACTTGATAAAAGAGATCTAGTAAAGCTGCTATAGCATAGTACTCTGTAAAAGATTGTTCAGTTTTGCTGTAATAATATACTAGTTTATTTCTTGCAGTAATAATAGTCTGTGCTATAGTATTATCTCAGACTGAATTTCTTTTTAAGTGATTTAACTACTTCTTAAGATAAGTAAATAAACTGTTATATATTCATCAGACTGACTGCAGTATTAATATATAAGTAATTAAGACTGTCTTCATTATCTTATAAAACTGAAACAGTAAATTAATTATATATTTTAACTAAGTTCACTTCATATTAAAAAGTTTCAATGTCTGAATCTTTTTCTAATCAGAGTATTACACTCAATGATTAATTATCTAATGTAATCAAAGAGTCTGAATAATTATCTTATATATTAAACTTCACTATATTTTAACATTCTGTATCATATTCAGTGATATGACTGATTTATTTATTTATTGAATATCATGAAATCATTATTATTATTTAAAGAATATATAAATTATATTAATAATATTTCAAATCTGCCCATTTTTAAATTATTAGTCAATCTATTCAAAATTAACAGTAG
>NW_003101657.1:0-1126 GCF_000003855.2 Blastomyces gilchristii SLH14081 | reverse complement strand
AAATATAAAGTTAATTTTTACTCTAAGCTCTTCATTATAGTATAGTTATTACAGTATTATCAGTTATAATTATAAGAAGACTGAGACTAATCTTTTAATAGTTATTTTTAATCACTATTATTAATATCTCTGCTATATAATTCTCAGTATAACTACTGATCAATGATTTAAATTCAATTAATGTCTCTTAAATAAGTTCAGTTCTCATTAATATAATAACATATAACTCTTATAAATGTAAGATTATTTGTACTAGTTTATATATTCACTGTAAGAGACACTCTTTGATAATTCTTTAACTCTGATTCTAGATATTGTATATTAACTTTATAGTATATCTCAAGATTGAACTGAAGATATAATTGATATGAAATATGAATATTTGAATTAAGTATTTGAAGAAGTGTTCAGAATTCAGAGTATTGAATTAATTAAAGAGAAAGATTCAGAGATATATATATATAAAATAATTATTCATGAAAGTTATCAGATAAGAGTTATAAAATCAGAATACTGATATATAATTATTTTTATATAATTTTCTTTAAATTAGAAAGTTAGTATTATTAAAAATTATTATCTGATAGAGTAACTTATCAGCTTAGTAGTAATTTTCTAATTATTTTTCTTTTATTATCTGTATTCTGATAACTTCAGATATTAGAAAATTTCATCAGAGCTATAATTAGTTTATAATGAATATTTCTGAATAAAGTTACAGTAATTATAGTAGAGAGATAACTCTTCAGTAATCTATAATACAATCTATTAATAATTATTTCATAGTTCATCTTAATATTTATATTGAGTTTTTCATAAATTTTATAACCTGAAATCAGATATGAAGAATAAAGTGATTATTCATTATAATTAAAAGAGAGTATTTTATATTGAATTATAAATAATATAGACTTTGTAATTCACAGTGATTTCTTAAAGAGTTTATAAATCTTTAATAGAAGTAAAACAAGTAAAACAAGTAAATTCAGAAAATATAATGAAGATTTAAGAAAGATAATAATTTATTTTTAATAAAGATAATAACTGATCACTGATATATATAAGAAGAATTATTATAAGAGAAAATAATCTTCTTTCTTAGCTTAGTTATAATTTTAGTACTAAC
>NW_003101658.1:729117-741136 GCF_000003855.2 Blastomyces gilchristii SLH14081 | reverse complement strand
TTGATTAGTAGTCATACTGAGAATTATATAACAGAGATATTAATAACTGTGATTAAAAATGACTATTAAGATATTAGTCTCAGTCTTCTTACAATTATAACTGATAATGCTGCAAATAACTACACTATGATAAAGAGCTTAAAGTAAAAATTAACTTTGTATTTCTGAAATAATAAATAAGATTATATTCTCTGTATTGCTCATGTAATTTAACTTATAATATAAACACTGATAAAGAATTTTAATATCAAGATAAAGAATAATAAGATGACTGATTCTTGAGATAAGAATAAAATGAAAGTAATTACTCAAGTAACTTTTATATTCACTTTGTAAAAGATAATATTTTTTAATAATACTTTTTAATATTACTTTTTAATAATGCTTTTTAATAATACTACTGTTAATTTTGAATAGATTAACTAATAATTTAAATATTACAGATTTAAAATATTACTAATACAATTTGTATCTTCTCTAAATAATAATAATAATTTCATGATATTTAATAAATAAACAAATCAGTCAGATCACTGAATATAATACAGAATATTAGAATATAAAGAAGTTCAATATATAAGATAACTATTCAGACTCTTTAATTATATTAGATAATTAATTATTAAGTATAATACTCTGATTAGAAAAAGATTTAAATATTGAAACTTTCTGATATAAAGTAAACTCAGTTGAAATATATAATTGTGTGGCGGGCTGCGCCCGATTAATCATATAGACTATTTCATTACACTTCACAGATTTCAATCACTTCATTCTTGAACACATACACTCTGATTCTCAGCCATTCTCAATTGCCGATCCTCAGCTGTGTCACGCTCCCGGCCGCGCAAGGCCTCACTGCGGTTTCACACGGCTCATCACTTTCATGCGGATGATTCCATCTCATCTGAACTGGTTTTCAACCACTCTATGACATTATTTGAATATATCATAGAAAGATCTGATTGATGGATAAGAGAATCTCACTTCTATACAAGATCAGCAGATTACTCTTTCTTGACAATGAGACACTGCTGAGGTATCACTCTGGCTATTCTCACTTATAAAATGAGAGAAGAGTATTCACTCATTATCTATATAGAATAGCTAGATACTGACTTCTTATTAAAGAAGTCAGTAATTCATTTCTTTTCTTCTACTGAAATATATACAGAAGTTACTACATGTCTCATACAATCTTCTTAGTATACTAAGTATCATATCTGTGATATTCTCATAATAACTCTGTAGCCTACAAGCTCACTATTCAAACAAGATAGTCAAGCTCACTTATACAGCTTCTTAAATAACTATCTTTATATAATACTGCTGACTAGTCATCACTTCAGTTTCATTATATTATAATTCAAATCACTTAATCTGATTATATATTTGAATCAGTCAAGCTCTAACAGACTAATATAATCTCACACATCTGCACTAAGACTGACTCAATCTCACTCTCTGAAAGAAACACTATATTATCTTCTAGAGTGTGTACATCTCTATCTCAGCAGAAATCTGAGATTTCTGAACTCACTGTATATTTTAGCATGAGCTCTTCAACTGCTCTATTATCACTGCAGTCTCTACACATCTACATCTATCATGAAGATAGAGAGATTAAGATCAGAGATTCTTTAAGATATAAGAGAAATATCTTATCTGAATTTCACAGTTTTACTCATACTCTTGAACAGAAATTTCACCTTAATCTGAGTCAGTATAATACTCACAAGATATAAGTAATCTACACTATCAACCTTCTTAAAGGCATCTCTGCAACTACTTGAGCTATTAAGAAAAGAAAGCTTGAGTATATCAATACTATTATAACTTGAGAAGAATTCAAGAACTTTCTACTGAATTAAATTGAAGATCATCATAACTGCAGCTTCACAGTGACACAGCAGTTCAACATATTATATCAATGAGATGATGAGAATTCTTTCAATTTTCATACAAGATTTGAAGAATATTGAGAGAAATTGACTGATGATTTGAATTAATTAAAAACACAGCTTTATCTCACAAAGCTGACTCATAAGATGTGAACAATGATATCACAGTATCAGAGTTCATTAATCAATTATACTGAGCTTATCAATCTAGCTTTCTGAATCTATTTAAATAATTAATTCTTTAAGAAAAAGGTTAATAAGACTTCTTCTAAGTAACTTATAATAGAATCTAAACAGCACTATGATAGCTTCAGTATAAAGAAAGTAAAGAAGAATTTTAAGTATTTTGATTCTTCACTCACTGTGAAGAAATATTAAAAAAGATTTAATAAAGATCTCTGTTTTAACTGTGAAGTTAATAATCATTATATCAGTGATTGTAAGAAGCTGAAGAAGAGAAGAAACTGAGAAGATATCTTCTTAAAATTAACTTCTCTTCTGACAAACATATTCATAGAAGATAAAGAAGAGAAAGAAATAAAGAATTAATAATTCTTATATCTTTAAGTTTATATTACAATCACAATGTATACTCTGAATAAGAAGATATCAGTGAGATGCCTACTTGACTTCAGAGTAGATATCAACTTCATATTCTATTTCTTTTCTTTGATAAAGAATTGAAAGAAGATAGATTCATCAGACTATATAAAATTTACTGATAAAATAAAATATCACTATTTTAACATAATTCAAGCACAGTGTGTGATCACAGACTTAGAAGAAATCTTCAAGAAGAGCAGTCTGCTTCTTCACACAGTTAACATTATAAATAAGAACATCATTCTAGATCTTCTATGATTGAGAGAAAACAATTCTCTCATTGACTGAGTCACTTAGATGTGACAGTACTGTCTCACTGATAAAGAGACAGTGATAGAGAAATCTGAAGAGTTTCATTAGAAGGATCTTGAGAAAAAGATTGAGTTAATATACTGTATAGTAGATGACTGAGACTTGAGAATAGATAAAGAAGTCACTACTCTCACTGTAAGATTAGCAGCAGTATTCATTATTAAAGACAGATATATATAATATCTCTTTACAGATTTTAAGAATGTCTTTTTAGAAAGAAAAGTAGTGAAGTTTTCTGACATCAAGATATAATATAAGATTTATCTTGAAGACAGTGTAATGACACTGTACAGGCTTCTTTATAACTTGTCTGTAAAGGAATTGAATATTCTGCATAAATATCTTGAAGAAGTGCAATCAAAGAACTGAATATATTCATCAAAGAGTTCAGCAGAAGCATTTATACTCTTTATACTTAAGAAGAATGATAGACTACATCTATGTATAGACTACAGAGACCTCAATAAGATGATGATTAAGAATCACTATTTATTATTATTAATTGACAAGATAATTGATCAATTATCTAAAGTAAAGATATTCTCAAAGATTGATATACAGAATATCTATCATAGAATCAGAGTTAATAAAGATAATATTTGAAAAATGACTTTTCATATCAAGTACAGTAATTTTGAATATCTTGTTTTATCTTTTGATTTTTATAATACTTCAGCTATCTTTCAGATCTATATAAATGAGACACTGTGAGGCCTTGTCAACATCTTCTGTATAGTATACTTAGACAACATTCTAATCTTCTCAAAAACAGAGAAAGAACATGATACTCATATTTAAGAAGTGTTAAGTCACTTAAGACAGTATCAACTCTATACAAACACTGAAAAATACTTATTCTATATACAGAAGATTGATTTCTTAGATTATATTATTAAGATGAATAACATTTCAATGAACAGAAGTCAGATCTTTATTAATAAGAACTGGCTAATACTGCAGATATACTGTGAGATGCAGATATTTCTAGAATTTACAAATTTCTACAGATGATTCATCTATACATATTCACAGATTACTATTTCTCTTATAGATCTGTTAAAGAGAAGTGTGAAAGATAGAAAAATAGAACTGTTTATTCTCACTCAAGACACTGTGCAGGTATTTATGAAATTGAAACAAGCTTTCATAGATATTACAATACTAAATCACTTTAACTCTGACTTACTCAGTCAGTGTGAGACTGATATATCTGAGAATGAGATCTATGAAATCTTTTCATAGTTGATATCAGAGATCTTTCAATATTGAAAGAATCAGAGAATAATTATCTCTGAGAAAACAGATAATGAATTGTCTATGAAAGAAGACTTTTTCACAGAGTCTATAAGACACTGTGAATGAAGATCAGTGATCTTCTTCTCTAAGAAATTATCACTCATACAGAGAAGATATAATACTCATGATCAGAAGATATTAGTAATTGTCAAATTCTTTAAGATCTAGTGATATTATCTTCAGAATAGTAAGTACTTAGTGTAAGTTCTCACTGATTATATAAATCTGTATTACTTCTTGATAACAAAGAGCTTGATAGAATATTAAGCCAGATGAGCAGAGCTGCTTTCAGAGTATGATTTCTATATTTAATATTATTCAGATCAGCTTAACCCTGCTGATATATTATTCAAACAGCTCAATTATAATATCATTGATACAGAGAAGAATTCTATAAAAGAATCTCTATCATCACTGCAGAAGAAGCTAGCTGTAGAAGATTAAGATTCTCTGAAGCTCAGAAACAGTGTCAGTAAGACAGCTGTATAACTCAGTATAGAAGATGAAAGAAAACTCAGATCTCTGTAGAAGACTGATACTGAAGATTATAAGCTTCTTATATTATATCTTACAATTATTAAATTGATAAAGAATAAAACAGTCTACAATCTTTCAATCTGACTACTTTTAAAATTCATTGATAAGTTACAGAAGAGAGATATCTCTACTACAGCTTAAATTCAGAAGTTGAAGAAGAAAGAATTCAGTTTGAACTTGAAAGAGACAGGTCTTGAGTGAGATAGTACTGCTAAGAAATCAAGTCACTGATAACTAGAAGAATGTGAAATTCTACTATTAAATAATTCAGTCTTCATCTCTCATAGCAGAGTGATGTATTAGAAGTTATTAAGAATTTATCATAATAATCTTCATATAGAGCACTTTAGATTAGAAAAGACTGAGAAGCTTCTAAAACATAAATATATTTAAGACAAGTTTTGAATAGATATCAAAGAGTATATTAAGACTTATAATATCTATTAAAGAATAAAGATCTCACAGTATAAGTAATACAGTGAGTTAATATTACTATCTATTTCAAAGAGCTTATAACAGAATCTATTAATGAATTTCATAGTTAATCTACTGAAGTTAACAAGAGTTAAAGAATATAACTCAATTTTAATTATTATTAATTACTTTATAAAGATAACTAGATATATTTCTACTTATAAAAAGATTAAAACCTCTGAATTAACTGATCTATTTTTAGATATCATCATTTATAATCACAGTGCTGTAAAATCATTAATAACAGATTAAGAATCTCTCTTTATCAGCAAATACTAATCAGCTTTTTACTATCATCTTATAATAAGATATCTTCTCAGTATTACATTTCATCTGCAGACAGATAATCAGACTGAATACTAGAATCAGACACTAGAACAGTATTTTCAAGTATTCTATTTATATTATTAGAATGATTAGCTTAAACATCTTCTAATCACTGAATTTATATATAATAATATAAAGAATATAATCTTAAAGATATCTTCTTTCTATACTTATTATAAATATAATTCTTTATTACTCAGTGACATTGCAGACAATATTTTAAAGAGAGAAATAGACAGTCAGAATATCAGATAAATACAGAGAACAGAGTATCTCTCAGTATTAGAAGTAAAAGCAAGATTGAAACTTTTGAATAAAATTTATAAGAAGATAATAAAAAGTATTCACTGTACTCAGAAGTAGTAGATAAAATACTATAATTGAAAACATCTTTTAATGAAGTTTTTAATAGAGAATCAAGTACTACTTTCAGCAAAGAATATCAAGATAATAAGACTATATAAGAAGCTCAGTGAGTGATGACTAGAATCTTTCTCAGTAATAAGAGTAATAAGTAAGCAGATATATAAGTTGAAATTACTTACAGAATTGAAATCAATTCATTCTGTTTTTCACATTTTCTATTTAAAGCTCTATAAATAATACTCTGAGACAGAGTCATCTTAGTTGAATAATATCAAGATTAAAAGTGATACTGAATATCTTATAAAGAAAATATTAAATAAGTAAATATATTACAGTAAGCTTTAATATCTTATTAAATAAGAAAATTATTCATTATCAGAGAATTTATAAGAATTACTTAAGTATTTAAAGAATACTGAGAAAGAGATTATAAGCTATAAGATAACTAGTAGAGACTACTCTATTATATATCAGAGATATTGAATAAGAAATATTACTTAAGACTTCTCATTTTTCTTAAAGAATTTTTTAGAGATAATCTTATAGTAATGAGCTAATATCTTATAGACTCTATAACACTCTTCTTCTATTTTCTCTTAAAGAGTTTTTTAGAAGTGTAATAAAACTATATAAGTATAAAATTCCTGAAGCAGTTAGAGAAAAGAGATATTGAAAATTAATAAAAAGATTAATATTATTAATCTATAAATCACTGCTATTCTAATAAAGCTGCAGCCTGCTGAAAAAGTAAAAAGAGAGATCAGAGTCTACTTATTAATAATCATATCTTCATTAAACTTATTCTTTATCATTGAAGTCTTCAGTACTAATATCTTTATCTACTAAGAAGTTAGTACTACAGCACTGCAGAAGAGTATAAGAAATACATAAAAATATCAACTTATTAACTTATAAAGTATCTCAATTATCTGCTTCAATTAAAGTAAGATTCTCTTCAATTAGTAATTAATCTCTGCAGTACTTTTAACAGTGATATTAGTTAATCTCTTCTTAAGATTAGTTATTCTGAGGTGTTTTTTTATCTTAAAGATTTATACTTTCATCTTCTTTTACAGATAAGTAAGAAGAATCTCTTCAGTCTTGACAGAATCTATCAATACTTGAAGCTCTGAGATTCTCACTCTGTACTGCTTGAATATCTAAACTTCTTATCAGAGTCAATATAATATCTTTCTGTAAGATAATACTTACAGAGAGATAGAAGTTATTATTACAGATATAACAGAAACAATGAGAGTGAGAGAAGAAGTAAGTATATAAAATTCCTTTCTTCTTCAACTGCTTAATATAGTATAGACAAGTAGCAGTGCTGATCAGAGACTGCATTAGAGTCTTCTCATAGAGAGAAGATGAAGAAATTATAAGACTCTGCAGACTCAACTCAGCAGCATTCTGAGCAGGGCTCAGGTATATCATGAGAGAGAAACTACAGATTGAGCTTCTCAGAGTCACTGTTCTCAGAATCAAGCTCTTTCTGAGTTTCTCTTTAAATGATCACACAGAGTCATACATCACTGTATTGACTGAGAAAGAGAGTGGTGTTGCAACAGCAGTAGAGAGAGCAGAGAACAGATCAGACATAGACATATCAGTCAGTAGAAGAGACAACACCTCACTGCAAGGCACAGCAACTACTGTCACAGTTATAAGAGAAGTAGAAGAAGATATGACAATGAGAGCAGTGCTTCTGCAGCTCATTGACATCATCATCTTCAATCTGGCTTTCTTAGCAGTCACAGAGACCACAGTCACATCATAAAGACATTTACTCACTAGAAAATATCAGAATAAGCCTCTTATTATCTTCTAAGAATAATGCTCTCATGCACTCACTATTACAGATGAGAGAAGAGAGAGAAAAATGTATTACAGAGAAAGAGAATCTTTTCAAAAAATTCTATCACTACTGTTAGCTTTGTCTCTAAAACACATCACTTTTACAGAGAATTTTATATATAGAATGAAATATAATGAAAGATCTATAAGTCACTTATTAACTACATTTTTCATATTTTAAATTAATATATAAGAAATTCACTTATCACATGTTTAATTTGAATGAAGATGAGAAAAGAAAGATCTATACAGTCAGTAGAAAAACTCATCTATTTCTTTGTATTATATATAGTATATATACTGTTAATCAGTTAATAATCATTGCTATATAATAAAGATAACTTCTAATCTAGTAATCTTAAGAGTATAGAGACTATACTCTTAAAGAGAAGAGTATTATTATACTCTCAGTCATATCAAGACTCTGCTGTGATTTCATACAGCTCATCACTTTTATATAGATAATTTCATTCTGTTTAAACTGATTTTCAATCACTCTATAACATTATTCAGATATATTATAGAAAGATTTAATTAATAAATAAGAGAATCTCACTTCTATACAAGATCAGCAGATTACTCTTTCTTGATAATAAGACACTACTGAGATATCACTCTGACTATTCTCACTTATGAAATGAGAGAAGAGTATTCACTTATTATCTATATAAAATAGCTAGATGCTAGCTCTTCATCAAAGAAGTCAGTAATTTATTTCTTTTCTTCTACTGAAATATATACAGGAGTTACTGCATGTCTCATATAATCTTCTTAGTATACTAAGTATTATATCTGTGATATTCTCATAATAACCCTGTAGCCTATGAGCTCACTATTTAAGCAAGATAGTCAAGCTCACTTATACAGCTTCTCAAACAACTATCTCTACATGACACTGCTGACTAGTCACCACTTCGGTTCCGCCACATTACAAGCTGCTACAAATGTGTGTATATTCTTCCGCCCTGAAGCTTCACTGCATACACCATCACATATGTGTATAAATATTCATCTTAATCACTGATTCTCGCACTTTCTCTTTCTTTTCTTCTCTAATGTTTTTATCTTTGTTATATAAGACCTATCAATATTATACTGATCTATTCAGTGTAGGCCTCTTACACTATAAAAATGTTCATTGTCTTCTCATTAGAAATGATTATTCATCAAGAGATATTTGAACATGTAATAATATGTAAGAAAGAGAAAACACAGTTAAGTAAACACTGAGTTCTCAGATAGAAGCTTGCTTATCAGTCATTCTGACCCTGTAATAAAGATTTTATAAGAGAATATCAGTGAAAGATCTGAGAGTTCTGACACTCAGATATATGAGAATATGATTACATTTCTTCAGATTTCACAGATATCATACATCTGATAATCAATATAATCATGTCTAATGATAATATGAAACTCTTGAACACAAGTATAGACATGATATCACAGTAACTCTAAGCAATGTTGAAATTACAACAGTAATAGATAGCAGATATACTGTCACGCTCCCGGCAGCGCCAAGGCCCCGCTGCGGTTCCACACGGCCCATCGCTTCCATGCGGATGATTCCATCCCGTCCGAACCGGTTTCCAACCACCCTATGACATCATTCGGATATATCATAGGAAGATCCGATTGATGAATATGAGAACCCCGCTTCTATATGAGGTCAGCAGATTACTCTTCCTTGGTAATGAGGCGCCGCTGAGGTATCGCTCCGGCTATCCTCACTCGTGGAATGGGAGGAGGGTATCCGCCCATTGTCTATATAGAATAGCTAGATGCTGGCTCCTCATCAAAGAAGCAGTGATTCGTTTTTCTCCTACTGGAATATATACAAGAGTTACTGCGTGCCTCATACAATCTTCTTAGTATACTAAGTACCACATCTGTGATATCCTCGCAATAACCCTGTAGCCTACGAGCTCGCTATTCAAGCAAGATAGTCAAGCCCACTCATACGGCTTCCCAAACAACTACCCCTACGTGACGCCGCCGACTAGCCACCGCTTCGGTTCCGTCACGTTACATATACACACAACTCAACAACTTCAATATGAAGAGATTCAATGATTAACTCATACAATTTCAATATTTACAGAACTGAATATAAAAGCACTGAAAGAACACTTGAGTGCTTCTACATATTTTAATACTTCTGATCTCACTCTCTACTCATCATGAAGAATGAAAATGCTCATGAAACTGAGTGTAGATAAAGATGTCATCAGTTTATTAATTAATCAAGATTGATATATCAATGAATGATTAAAAGATTATACAAAACAGAAGTTTTATTCATGAATGAAAGTATATAAATCAGTGTTATAAATGCCTGATAATATTATGAAACATCTTGATATTCTGTTCTAAGACACTATCATACAACAGAAAGTATTAGATTAATTACAGAGTATTTAACAGAGAAATACTTCTCTTATAACATTTATCTCTGACTTCAACACTAAGATTCTAAAAGCAGGTGATCAATCTTGAAAGAATTGAATGAAGATTAGTATACTCAAGAAGATATTAACTTTCAAACTCTTACAGACTCTTATAAGTATAGATGAAGATCAGACTTATAAAGACTTCTGTATACAGCTTCAGACAATAAATGACTATCTTATCAAGCTCAAGAATATACAGAACAGTGATAGAAAATATTATATCTTAGTGACTTATATATCTGTACTGAGGAATAACAATGATACAGATGCTATGAATTGAGTAGACTTAAATATCTATATATAAGCAAGAATCTTTGCTGTCTGAACAGACTTCTGAGTCTCTGAGATCACTTCTGAAAAAGTCACTGATTGATATTAATGTGAAGTGTGTATCAACTGTAACTGATCAGAATATATTACTTTTAACTACTGATCAATCTATGTATCTCTATACTTAAGAGAAAGATCAGTATCTTCTTATTCAAAGAATGAATCAGCATCTGTTTATATCAATCATATTATATTAGAGAAAGATTCAGAAGATAACTATAAGAATACTCTGATAAAACAGAGAAAAGATTAGCTTCTATTCAAATTTATAAATAGAAGCTTGAAGAGATCAGATGATAATAATTTAAAGAGAAGATAATAATAAATACAATTCTTATATCTACTGTGATTGATAATATATATAATATAAAAGCTATGATAGACAGCAGTCTATATCACTATATAATAATATAATCTTCAGTTGTAAGATATTATAATCTTCAGTGTATTTCTTTATTAAAATCTCAACTTCTTACAGAATTTAATGATTGAAAAGATATTTATATCTATTATATAATGAAGCTGACTATAGATGTGAGAGAACATTAATATGAAGATATCTATGTATATGAAGTTGATAATCTTGATTATAATCTTATATTAGAACTTATCTAACTATCTGAAAAAGATATTTTATTAAACACTTAAAATAGAAGCTTGATATTCTCTAATAATAATAGAATTCATGAAGATGATATTCATAAGACTATTAATCTGATACAGATCTCTGTCAATATCTATAAAATACTTAGAAAAAGAAGTCACTGAAAGAATCACTGATAGTAGAATTATATATCAATCTATTTCATCAGTCTGACTAATATTAAAAAGACTCTAGAAAAATTATTTTATATTATAATAATAGATTCTTGTATGAAACTTTCTTAATAATATTATGAATATCTAGATATTTTCTGATAAGATAATATTATAAACATACTCTTCTTATAAGATCTCAGAATGAATTACAGTATCAAGTTAGAGAAAAAGAATAATAAGAACTCTGAACTGTTATAAGACTCTCTTTATAACATGTTCTGAGATAAACTTCTTCTTCTTTGAAAGACACTCAATAATCTGTTAAATAAAGAATTTATATATATTAGTAACTCTTTCATCACAGTCTCTATTCTCTTAGCAAAGAAATCAGATAAAGAACTCTGATTCTGTGTAAACTACTGAGATCTGAACAGATTGATAAAGAAAGATTGATATCTCTTATCTCTTATTAATGAAACTCTAGCACAGATCAGATGAGCTTAATAATTTATAAAACTAGATATTATTATCATATTTTATAAGATTTATATTACTGAAGAAGATGAATAGCTTATAGTATTTTAAACATGTTATAATCTCTTTAAATGAATAGTCACACTCTTTGAACTGATTAATACTCTCAGTACATTTCAGAAGTATATTAACTGAGTACTCTGAGATTTTCTTAATAAGTTTGTATCTGCTTATCTAGATAACATTCTCATCTTCACTGATAAATTCAGGAAAAGAATATCAAGAGTATGTATGAAAGATATTATACAGTTATAAGAAGCAGAACTATCAATA
>NW_003101658.1:718628-729017 GCF_000003855.2 Blastomyces gilchristii SLH14081 | reverse complement strand
TCCAAGAGTATTAAGTTTCTGAGTTTTATTATAGAAGCTGATAAAGAGAATTTGAATTAAATTCTGAGAAAGTCTCTGTCATCCTTGAATGAGAAGCTCTGTATACTGTGAAAGATATATGAAGCTTCCATCAGATTACTAACTTCCTATTAATAATTTATATGAAACTTCTCAGATATTGTAAGATCACTTATAAATCTCACTAAGAAAGACTCAGTATTTCAATGATCAGTGAATACTGAAGCTGTATTTATACAGATAAAGAAAGATATTCATTAATATCTCTCTACTGATAATATTTAATTCTGATTATAAGACAGTTTATTGAAGCTGATTTCTCTAGTTATATAATAGAAGAAGTGATATTATAATATAATAATGAAGATGTTCTATAACTATATATCTTTATATCTAAGAAACTGAGTCTCATTGAATGTAATTATGAGATCTATGATAAGAAACTTCTTGTAATTATATACTGTTTAGAAAAATAAGACTCTGAACTCTGAAGTATCTCTGAATTTAAGATAATCATAGATTATAAGAATTTCAAATACTTTATAACTATCTATAAACTTACTGAATAACAGATATAATAATCTGAGTTCTTAAGCTGTTTTCATTTTACAATACACTACTGTTCTAATAGTCAGAACTTGATAATAGATACTCTCTTATAATAAGAGTAAGATATATTATCTGATATAATAGATACTCACTGAATGAACTGAGAGCATCAGCTCTTAAACCTGAAGATACTAGTTAATCAAGATGAAACAGTTCATGACACTATATATACTTCTTCAGTTAGAACTGTCATTGATATCTTCACTTCTTCTACACTGAATAAACTGTGATATACAGCAGCTCAGATAGATAAACTTCTTCAGATTCTTATTAAAACAGTATATTAAGAAATACTCTGATTTCTCTCAGAACTATATATAAGAACTGATATCTCAGAATATTCAATCAATGATAATAATACTCTATAATTCTGTGAATGATACTGAGTTCTTCACTCTGAACTCTTATACACTCAGATAATATAAGAGATGCATGATTTATATATAACTGATTATTCAGACTGTGAATAACTGTATAGAATAATCTTCTGAGAGTTCTACTAACTTAAGATATTAAATAGAAACAGATGCTTTGTCTGAAACTGTAATTACTGTTCTTCTATTATCTTATGAAAGAACTATAGAAAAGATCTATTAAAATCACTTAATATCTCTGATAGAATCTGATAAGATATAGTAATTAACTTCACTATTAATCTATCTAAGAGTAAGAGTTATAGAAACATTCTGATCATCATGAATTGACTAAGTAAAGATATAATATTGAAATCTTGTAATAAAATGAATACTGAACAAGTCACTGAAGCTTTTCTACAGAGTTTATTCTATTAAATACATGAATTATCAAGATCTATAGTATCAGGTCAGAGTTATTAATTCATAAGCACTCTCTGAATAAGAATCTGTCAAGTTCTCAAGATTATATATTATCTATTAACTGTCTATCACTTTGAGACTGATAATATGTCAGAATGAATAATTCAGACTGTGAAGAATTATCTTTATAAGTTCTATAATCACTTATAAGATAATTAGTATAATCTTCTTTTACACACAGAAATCACTATCAACAGTCAAGATGTTATTTCAACAGATATAAGCTCATTCTTTCTTATACACAGATATCACATGAAAGTGTTAAATCTTCTAGAGATTACACAGTTCACACTGAATCTCTGCAGTCTGATTCAGATTATTAATAATATAGTAATAAAGCTCTGAAATGTCTGTGATTGAGCAGAGGTCTTCATAATAACTGTAAAACAAGATTAAGAGAATTAAATCAATGTTCACTAAGACTCTACTGAACAATATAAAATAGAAGATCAGATATAATTGAATCTTAAGAATATATAAATCACATATTCATCTCATACACTAGATTATCACTATATCAAGTATAAAGTGATAGAAGTTCTAGATAGTTATAACTACTGTCTTAACATATTATCAGAGATTTATAATATATTTTATACAAGCTTGCTCTGCTGTATCATCACTGATTTATTCTCTTCTTAACTAACTTCTGACTGATAGTCATCA
Source organism: Blastomyces gilchristii SLH14081 (assembly GCF_000003855.2). Classification (NCBI taxonomy): domain Eukaryota; kingdom Fungi; phylum Ascomycota; class Eurotiomycetes; order Onygenales; family Ajellomycetaceae; genus Blastomyces; species Blastomyces gilchristii. Next base: position 726,888 of record NW_003101658.1, on the reverse strand, counting down.
GACATTATAGAAGAAGATAATGAGCTTGAGTAAGAGATTAAGAATATTCTCAATGAGAGACTCTATGATTACAGTCAATAATATCTTATGAAATGAGTCAGTTATGATCAACTGACCTGAACTTCAAGTTCTGTGTTATCTGAAACAGTAGCTCTTGACTGATGAGAACTGCTTCTGAAAGAGAGAACTAATGTGACAGACTGTGCCTGATTAATTATATAGACTATTTCATTACACTTCACAGATTTCAATCACTTCATTCTTGAATATGTATGCTCTGATTCTCAGTCATTCTTAATCACTGATTCTCAGCTGCTACAAACACGTGTATATTCTTCCACTCTGAAGCTCCACCGCGTATGCCATCACATACACATATAAATATTCACCTCAATTGCTGATTCTCACACTTTCTCTTTCTTTTCTTCTCTAACATTTTTATCTTTGTTATATAAGACCTATCAATATTATACTGATCTATTCGGCGTAGGCCTCTTACAGATTGATTTACTGTTTCAGTTATATAAGATAATGAAGATAGTCTTAATCTCTTATATATTAATACTGCAGTCAGTCTGATGAATGTATAACAGTTTATTTACTTATCTTAAGAAGCAGTTAAATCACTTAAAAAGAAATTTAGTCTGAGATAATGCTATAGTGCAGACTATTATTACTATAAGAAATAAACTGATATATTACTACAGTAAAACTGAACAATCTTTTATAGAGTACTATACTATAGCAGCTCTACTAGATCTCTTCTATCAAGTTAATATCTACACTTCTTAAGATTGAATAGAGAAGAAATGAGACTTATATATTAAATTAGTCTGAGATTACTATAATATTAACTATCAGAGATTTGAATAAGTAAATGTTTAATATATGAAGACAGTGAAATATAATTCTCTAGTAAGTAATAATCTTTGATAACACTTTATATTATATAGAACTATAATACTAACTTTATAACAGAACTTATATATATTAATTATAACTGAAAATCAGATAAAACTATATACTTATAAAACTGAATTTAACTGTTATCTTCAAGATGATCTAATAAATTTATACATTAAATCAATTCTAGAGTTATGAAAAATTATTAAGAGTATATATTCAACTATTACACTGATAATATATGATATTCTGATAATTTCATTAACAGAGATGAGAATGAAGTGAAAGTTCAACTCAAGTTAAGATATTTATTACTATTACTGAGAACAATTATAAGAAGAAATAATCAAGTAACTCATGATTATAAAACATGAAATTATCAGATAGTTTAATATCTCTGATCACAGTATATCAGAGAAGTGTAGTTTTCATAAGAAAGTGAAGAATAAACTTGTATAAGAATGTATTTAGTTATTTCATAAGTGTTATCAATAATTATTACTAAATTCTGATTATATAAGCAATCACTGAATGAACTGAATGAAACTGATTTTAATCTTCAGTCTCAGTCTCATTCTGATTTTAGAAGAATAATCATCTTTCACAGTTTATTCTGAGAAATTACTTTCATTTCACTGTTCTTGAATTAAATCTGGTCATTTTTCATGTCATTTCTCTTAGAAATGATTCATTTTCAGATTTTTTTAAGGCTTGATTCTGGTGGGACTCACGTCAAGAAATGTATAAGATCAGACCAAATGAAATCAAATGTGAAATTCATGGTCTCAGCGGCCAGTCTATTTACACATGTTAAAGTATTTAAGAGGTTGCTAGTTACAGAATATAGTGAAATAGCTGTTTTCTTAACTATCTCAGAAAAATTCACTACTGAAGCTGATGCAGCCCCCGGTGGCTGAATGATTAATGCGGCCACCCGGTAGCGCCTTGGATGGGAAACCAAGGCATGTGAGTTCGAAACCCGCAGGAGATACATTAAATCTGAAACTGAAGCATCTCAGATTTCTAATAAATACAGAGATGTACAAATCACTTCAATAAATCACTCTATGTTTCTGAGCTGAGAAGTTATTATCACATGTATCTAATTATCACTTCTTTGTATTTTCCTATCTTCTTGTTATCTTGATATGATCTCAATACCTGTATTTTCCTCTGTATAATCAACACTTGACCTGTATTTAACATCATGCAAGGGCTCATTATAAGCTTCGCTTGTATATAAGTATAATGAAAGAATAATAATAATAATAATAATAAGAAGCTGATGCAGCTCTTACATCTTACACTTATTATTATTATTATTATTATTCTTTAATTATAGATATATACAGTCAGAGACTATAATATCTATCTGAGAACTTTTAATTCTCAGAGTTTTTCCTATATCTATAAAGTCAACTATTATACATTTATCAATTTCAGATATGTAAAATCAGAAAATTCCAGCTCAGAATATAAAAACTGTTTACAAATTACAGTATTTCAACATCTTTTGATACTTTGAAATCATTTGAAATATCATGACAAAGAAAAAGAGAACATAGTCTTAAAGATAGACATATTAAATAGATAGATAGAAAAGAATAGAAAAGAACAAGTACAGTAAAGAGAGACTATAATAAAATAAAATTATTAAAAGATAGTATATAGCTGTTTTAACAGACTATATCTAATCAATTTTCATCTCTTCATATTCAGATACTTCTGAATTCAGTCATTTTCTTATAACTGCTTGAGTTTCTGATAGAAAGTCTATTAAGTATTTAATTTCTGTCTCAGTTGAGAATAAGAATCTTATATTTAATTAATTTAAATCATACTTCTTCTTCAATCTGACTCTGAGATTATTATATAATGCATAATGTATTATAATATACTCAGGGTTTTTATTTACATTGCAGAATGAGCATTCTGTTGAATCAAATCTATTATCAAATCTTTGTATATAGAATTTGAAATAATTATATTCTAGTTTCAGCTGAATTATAGATGAGAATACTTTCTTTTTATATTTAATTAAACAAGATTTTCACTTTGATTTTATCTTAAATCTTGAATAATATATACTCTTCTTTTATTTCTGTCAGCTTTCATTTCACTTATTTAAACAAGATTCTTTTATCTTTCTCTTTATAAAAGATTAGAATACTGTTTTTTGAATAGATCTGCTTAATTCTAAACTCTTTTTTACTGCTGAATCAGTCAATTCATTGTCATGAATATTCATATAAGCAGGAACTTAGTGTAGATGAATTTTCAGTTTTAATACTCTTCTCTTTTGAATTTTCATAATAGAATTTAAAATTAGTTCAAGATTCATTTGATCATTATACATCTGACTATTTTTAAGTCTTTTTAAAGCAGCTTGACTATCAGAGAATATTCATATCTCTTTCAAGCTATTTTCTCTTTTATAAGATTTTATCTCAATAAGTTTAAAAGCTTTTACTATTATAAATAGTTCAGCATCAAAGACTTCAGATTCACAGCTCAAATTTCAGAAATCTGAGATGAAATTAATATTATCTTTAGTATAAGTAATATCTGCATCTAATCTGTTCAAACTCTTATTTTTTAAGTCATCTGAGTAAATCAGAATAGAGTTTTTTATATTGATTGTAAAGATCTTCTTCAAATACTGTTTATATTCTCTCTCTTTAGATAGTTCACTTATTTATAAGTCTATAAAAGATTTCAGCTTTTCTCTTCAGAGAGATATCTTCTCATGATTAATTTTCTCAATATTTAATGAAGAAAATTGATTTTTAATCTGTGAATATAGTCTATACAGTTGAGAGAGCATTTTCTTTGAAGTATTATTCTTATTTCAATCAAGAAATCTATTTCAATTCAGTTCATTTCCTGAGTTAATTAATGAAAATAAAGAAGAGACTCTTTCTCTGATTATATAATTTAAGCTCATCTTCATGACTCTCAGAGCATAGTTCATACAGGTCTTTTCAAATTGAATAGTAGAAGATGAAATTGAAGCTTCAATTTTCATTGCTTTAATAGAAGATGATTTGAATACTTTCAGAATTCTTCTCAAAGCTCGGTTTTGTAGACTTTGAAAGAGTTCAATGAAATTATCTTAATTATTTTATCAAACTTGAACTTCATAATCAGCTACTGAGATAATACAGGCTATGTATAACTGTCTCATAATCTGAAAGAATAGATCTCTCTCAGTATTTAATAGTCTGATTACACTATTCAGTAGTGTCTCTGTCTTTATAATTCTTTATTAAATATAATATTTAAAATTCAACTTGAAGTTTAATTATACTTCTAGTCATTTGATATTGAAACTGGGTTTAATCTCTTTATTTAAAAGAGTCAGACTTAGTTCTTTCTTATTAAATCTGAGAACAAAGTGAATTAACTCAGTTTTATTCATATTAAAATGAATTAGATTGTTATCTGCTCTAACAAAGATTTTATTTACTGCTTTTTTAGTCACTTCTAAATTCTCTTTGATTATCTTTGAACTGTAGAGTAGATTAATATTATCTACATAACTTAAAGATCTCACTATTTTCATCTCTCTATTCTTGAATAGATATGCAGTGTATATTGTAAATAAAACAGATGAGATTGAAGATTCTTACAGTACTTCTATTTTTATCTCAGTCTTATCTTATTTTATTTCATCAAAGAATAGTTGTATAATTCTTTTAGATATAAAACAGTTAACTTATTTTATTAGAGAAAGTGACAGTTTTAACATCTTCAAAGTTTGAATTATCTTAAACTTTAAAATATGATTAAATATCTCTTTTATATCAATAAAAACTGCAGTTGAGATCAGATCTTCATACTTTACTACTTGAATATCATGAATAACTGAAAGAACAGTGTTAATTACAGAACATTGTTTTCTATCTCTCATTTATTCATTAAATAGAAGAGAATCATTAATAGAGCTTATAAAGATAATCTAGTAGCTATTATCTTTTCTAGAATTTTTCTTAAACAGTTCAACAGAGATATTACTCTATATAACTTAAAAATTAAAGCTTTTCTATTAGATTTTATAAGAATTACTTCAGTAGCTTCTCTTCAGTATTCAGCATAATAATTATTTTTTAAGAGATTGAAAAAGAGCTCAAAATATTCATTCTTCAAATAGAAATATGTCTTTTAAATAATCAAGTGATTGATTGAATCAGGCTCTGCAGCAGTTTTAATTGAACTTGAGAATATAGCTGACTCTAGTTCATCATATATGAGCTCAGATCATTCTCAGTTATTTTCATCAATATATTCATGAAATAACATATTCTTCTCTTCTAAATATGATGAGTTTTGGAAGAGAATTTTCATAAAGACTTAACACTTTTTCTTAAAAGTGTTTACTGTATATAATTCATTCTGAAATTCATATTCTAAGGTTGAAAGCTTTACTACACTTCTTGTTTTAGTATAGTTAAAGACTTTAAAAACTTCTTTTTCTTATACTTCTTTAAGAAATTTGTTTCAGCAGTCTGTTTTGACTCTTTTAATATCTGAAAAATATTCATTTTAAATAGCTTTGAACTCTTTATCAGATATTAAGTTATTCTTTCAATCTCTCTTAGCAGTGACTAATTGTTTTCTTTTAGAAGTGATATTCTCATTTTATCAAGGTTTGAAATACTCAGAAGACTTTTTCTTTGAAATATTTTCTCTAATACTTGTTAGAAGAATAGATGTAATCAGCTTTACTCTATTCTTAAGCATTTCATTTGAGATATCTTAACTTTGATTTCAATAGAGCTCACTCTACTTTTCAGATTTCAGCTGTTTTACACTTTCTTTAACTGCTTTTCAATCAGCTTTTTCAAAGTTATACTGATTAGAGAGAAGAGAATTCTCACTTCTTTATTTATCACTCAGTTCAATATTAAATTGAATAATCTCATGATCTGATTCTGAGGTTTCATTTGAATTAATAAATCAGTTTATAAGTCTTTTTTTAATTAGATTTTATAATATGAAAGTTAGATCTATAATAGATTTCTATTTCATATCTTTTCTAAAGAATGTTTATTGATCAGACTTGTTAACTAAATCTATTAAATGCTCAAAAGTTTATTCAATTAATTTATCTACTCTTACTGCTCTTCTGCATTCTGAGTTTTATCAGAGATGATATGTATTGAAGTCTTCTGCAATTATAGAGTTTTTTAAGAGAGTTATATTCAAAAATTCTCTGTCAATTGTTCAGATATTATTATTTTCTTTCAATGACTTTTCATTATAGATATTTATGAGTTGAATACGTCATACAAACTCATTCTCTTTATCTATAATATCACTCACTGGAATATCAGAGTCAGATATGATATCAAATCTCAAATAAATGATATCTTGGATCTTTTTTTTTATAAATCACTACTCTTGATTTTATCTCAGATTTTTCAGGTAGAAAGTAGTAATAGCTTGAATAAGAAATGATATACTTTTACTCAGTATCAAAGTTTGATTCTTGAAGAAGTACAAAGTCAACTTTTTATTCAAATGCAATCTGAAGATAAGAATAAATATAATTTGAGTTTCTATTCACATTGCTTTGAATAAATGTGATTTTTAAAGAGTTTTTAAACTTTTTTTGTTGTTTTTATTGTATATTCATACTAAAAGAGAGTGAAGATAGAGTAGAATCTAATCACTATTATCAGATAGTAGATTATATCTATTTTAAAAAGCAGGAATCTCAACTGCTTGCATTCTATCTAGTTTATTATCAGAGTTATTTCTCAATTCTCTAATCTTAACAGATATCTAAGAATTCAAATTCTGTTTACATTTAACTGAAGAATTGAAGTTTGAAGATTTAAATAATTGAGAGTTTCTTCTTTTTGAGCTTGCAGTTGTAGATTTACTGGCTTGACTTTTCTCTTCAGTTTTAAATTTACTTTTCTCTTCATCTTTTCTCTAGTTCTTCTGAATTCTTGGAGTAAATATATATTCTTTTGAGCTAGATACATGTTTTTCTTTACAATTGAAGCATTTAAGCAGAGTATATTGACATATTTCATCTCTTTTTAAGCATGTTTTATATTTATACTCACTAGTTTTATAATCTCTAGCATAGAATGTGCATTTTGAGTCTCTGAAATAAGAGATTATAAAGTGTTCATATCTTTGACAGTTTGAACACTGTGTTTGAGCTTTGAGATTCATTCTTGAGTCTTTGTATTCATGAACTCTCATTTTCAAACCTGCTACTCTTACTTCAGAGATTCTTGATTATTCAAGTATTTTTATATATACTAGAACAGAGACATTTCTTCTGCTTTATCTGAACTCAATTGAATTAAGTCATACAGTCTCTTTTCTCAGTTGAATAGAATTGTATTCTTCTAATTCATTTTTAAGAAGTAGTATTCCTTCTTCACAGTCAAAAATTTCAACTGAAATATTATGAAGAATAAATTTATCTCACTTTTTATCTCTCTCAGATAGAATTGTTGTGTTTAACAAAGATTCTACTGCTGATTTTCAGAGATTCTCATTCTGAATAAGGAATTCTGCACTGAATTCAGGCATTGTAGTCAGAATGATGAAGTTTTCAAAGAAGAATGACTCAATTGAAGCTATAACTGATTTTTGAACTTTAATATCAGTTATTAATTGAGAAAAGAACTGCTGATTAATTTCATTTCTAATTCTGAAAATAATATTTGAGTTTAGCTTATTTCTCTGTAAGATGTTCTGATTTAAGACTTTGAGAATAAGTCTTCTATTTCTGAAGATTTGAAAGTTTTTCTCTTTTTATATTTTTTTCTTCACTTTTCTATGAATAGAAGTATGAGTAGTATTCTTCTCAGTTTTCTCAGAATTTTGAGCAGATTTTAAGACAGCAGATTCAGCTGCTTGAGCATATATTTTCTTCTGATTTAAAGAAGAAGAAGAAGAAGTAGAAAAAGAAGAAGAGTAAAATGAAGAGTCAGTGATTATACTAGGAATTTTCAATGTTTTTTAAACTGTGTTTAAAATTCCAAGTTTGAACTTGATTATCTCCTGTAGTTGTCTAGTCTGAGTATGAAGAATTAACAGAACTTCTTCATTCATCTCACTCAGACACTGCTTTTCATGAATCTTACTTACTTTTTCAAGTTTCTGTATTTCAAGAACTTGTTATTTCTTTATTTCTTCTTTCTTTCTTCTCTTCAGAATTTCAATCTCAGGAATAGTATTTGAGAAAGCATCTTTTTTCACATTAACTGAGTGTATTTTTGAACTCATTATTCTCACTCAATGAAAGGTTGATCAGACTGTTTCAATTAAGAGATTTCTAAGTCTGTTTTCAATTGAAAAGTTAGTCAGACTGTTCAAAAGAAGAATAAAAGAC
>NW_003101658.1:694141-718355 GCF_000003855.2 Blastomyces gilchristii SLH14081 | reverse complement strand
ATTCTTCTCACACAACAAGTGTGCAACTCAAATCAGTTAATAAAGAGTGTAAAAAAAATTAAGTATTAATAAAAGCTCTTCAGTCACTGAAAAAGTAATTCTTACTTAAAAGAATGTAAAATTATAACAGAAAATAACTCTATTTTTAATTCTTTATAAGAATATTGTATAAAATTCAGAGAAAAACATCTTACTTTTTCAAGAGAAGTAAAAAACTATTTTTAAGATCTTTTTTTACATTAACTGCTGCAGAAGAATGAGATAAAAACTGCTAAGATATACACTACTGTATACTCTCTATCAAGACTTTCTCTCTTCAGAATCTTGATATTATAGAGAATATAAGTCTGTTTTTATATAATAATATAAATATTATCAGTGAAATGTAGAGGAACTGGTTATTTATATCTTAAAATAGAAGACTTTGTCAATGATTATATTAATATAGAGTTAATTCTTAAATTCAATAGAAATCTATATTACTATTCTCAATTTCTTACGGAATCTATTAAATATTAAGATATTAAAACTAGATTTAATATATCTCACTATGCAGGGATCAAAGACTCAGTCAGATCTTGAAGTATACTGATTTTATAGTTGTTAACATGCTGTTGACTTATTCTGTTGACTCATTATCTGCTGATTATATATTGAATACTGTTATCAAGATATCTTTTTGTATTATTCTGTCAGAGATGACTCAGATTGAGAGAGGCAGTATGAGAGTGAGACTTAGCATTGATGTTTAGATACACTGAAGAAAGACAGAGTATTCACAGAGATTGCACTTCAGATGTGTTTATTAATTATGTGCTTGATATTATTGCTGAGATATCTTTTTGTATTATTCTGTCAGAGATGACTCAGATTGAGAGAGGCAGTATGAGAGTGAGACTTAGCATTGATGTTTAGATACACTGAAGAAAGACAGAGTATTCACAGAGATTGCACTTCAGATGTGTTTATTAATTATGTGCTTGATATTATTGCTGAGATATCTTTTTGTATTTTTCTGTCAGAGATGAGCCAGATTGAGAAGGGCGGTACAAGAGTGAGACTTGGCATTGATATTTTGAAATATCAAAGATGAACAGGGTTTTCACAGAGATTGCTCCTCAGATATCTCCACAATTACAGATTGAGAATCTTCCAAAATCAAGAAGATTGATGCATATGGCTAGGTCTCTTCACCTTACAATTTGTATGGCAATTTGGCCCGGGGTTGTGGTGTGGTAGGGGTGAACAGGGGATAATCCCACATAGGAGTTTTGAACAACGTCTGGTTCATATTTGGCTGGATAACTCCACCACCACACGGGGTATGCGGTCGGCGATGGGGTCAAAATGCTTGTATGATCGAGGGCTTTTCGATGGATCTATTGGCGGGGTCTTATTCGGAAAATCGAGCGAGTTCGTGGTGAAGTGGTTGTCATTGACTCTTTATCATATTATACTCACTCTCTGCAGTGTGTTATTATTAGACTGGCCGCCGGGATCATGAATTTCATGTTTGATCCCATTTGGTCTGGTCTTATACATTTCTTGGTGTGAATCCTGCTGGAACTAGTCATTAAAAAAACATGCAAAGTGACTATATATCAGATTTTAAAATGAAATCATGACTTGAAAAAAATAAGAAAGTGATCTCATTTGATCTCATTTAGTCTCATTCTTGGCATAAAGTTACTATTTTTAGACATTTTAAGGTTTTTTTTAGACTATTTTTAATTTTTTAAAAGTAACACTTTTTGATAACACTCAAATGAAATTTGAAGTCATTTAAAGCAATAAAAATAATTTAAATTAAGAAGTAGAAATCATGATCTTATTTGAAAAATGTAATAAGAGTAGACAGTAAGTCTCACTGAGATAGTATGAGACTACTATTTAATGTTAAAACCATGTAATGAGATCAGTTGAATTGGTAATGAGACTATCAAAAAATCTAATTCTGGTCTCAGACACGGTCACACGGTCAGTCTAGTTACTATATAACTGACTACAGTCTTATTACTTATTAAAGTATGACATTCATCTGATTTCTTCATTACTTCTCATTCTTTTCTTATAATTATGAAAAGATCAGAATAAGTGAGATTATCTGATTTATAAGTGTCTATGATTTCTCTTACTTTGTAAGACTTTTCAATTATAAGTCTCTTCTTTTTCAATACTGATAATAGTGCTGTGAATAATTATAATCTGCTCAGATCTTGCATCTTCATCTCTATAAGACATGAATTATTTATTAAGTTGTATAAGACTCATCTTTCTGATTCTTTCAATGTGTATATTCTTAGAGAATGTGATTTAAGTATTCTATAGAGCTTAAATTATCTAGATTAAAACTTCTCAGAACTCTTATTATATATAAGAACTTATATTCTTATCTTAAGACTTAATTTCTTAACTAGTGAGTCTTATATTCTTTTTGATTGAATTGCTCAGTTCAGAAGTAACTTATTAGTTTTTATATGTATATAACTGATCTCTTTCAATCTTGATTCTATATCTATGACTGCTGCATCTGTAACTATTACATCTGTAATTACTGTTTTCTCTTCTATCTTTTTTAAAGCATTCTCTGAGATGCACAGATGCAATTCATACAACAGATAGAATAATAAATACTTAGAGACTGTATGTTACTGAATTCACATGACTAATAATACCTGCTCAAGATATTCATCTCATAGTCTTATAGACTTACTCACTAGATATTTTATCAGTATATTATTCAAGATTTCATTCAAGTATTTCATCTTTCTATTTATTTATAAGTGATATGATGTTATTCTATAATATCTTGTCTGTAACTGACTTATAAAATATCTTATCACTTCTTCTATAAGATTTATACTGTTATTAGTTAGAATCTTGCACAGCATTTCATAGTTAATATACATCTGATATTATACTTTCTTACATTCTAATCCTTTTTTAGATTCTTTCACAACCTGATAATTCAGGCACTTATAAGCATACATCTGAATGTTCTTGACTATGCTTGACCAGTATACTCTTGATTTGAGTACACTCATAAGTTCAGAACTTTCTAAGTGACTGAATTTCTTATATATATAAGTTATTAAGTTATGTCTAAATAAATGTTTCAGATAGAGAGCTTCTGCATATTCTAGATTATAATAAAATATAACATCATTTTTCAATTTTCTCAGCTTGAAGTTCAGAAGTATCTCTTCTACTACTTTTATAAAATACTTATTATTCAACATCTTGTCATTCTTCAAGTGAGAGATTATTATATTCACTTATTCTAATTTCTTGTATTCTTTCAGTATATTTAATGCAAACTTTTCTTATATCTGATTCACAGAACTCTTACTTATGAAATCAGATCTCTAACTGATTACATCAGATATTACAGTATTCAATTTCTTTCAGTATGTAAGAGGCTTACACTGAATAGATCGGTATTATATTAATAGGTCTTATATAACAAAGAGAAAAATGTTAAAGAAGAAAAGAAAGAGAAAGTGTGAGAATCAGTGATTGAAGTGAATATTTATACATGTATGTGATGGCCGAGGATCGGCGATCGAGAATGGCCGAGAATCGGAGTGTACGCGTTCATAGCAGCTGAGAATCAGTGATCAAGAATGACTGAGAATCAGAGTGAAAGAATCTATGAAGTGTAACAAAATAGTCTATATGATTGATTAGATGCAGCCCGTCACATTAGTCTCTCTCTTTCAGAAGCAGTTCTCATCAGTCAAGAGCCACTGTTTCAGATAACACAGAACTCAGAGTTCAGATCAGTTGATCATACTTAACTCATTTTATAAGATATTATCAGTCATGACTGCAGAGTCTCTTATCAAGAATATTCTCAATCTCTTACTTAAGCTTATTATCTTCTTTTATAATGTCTGGTGACTGTCAGTTGAAAGTTAGTTGAGAAGAGAACAGATCAGTAGCAGTGCAGTGAAGCAAGCTTGTATGAAAGATATTATAAATCTCTGATGATATGTTAAGACAGTAGTTATAACTATCTAGAACTTCTATCACTTTATACTTGATATAACAGTAATTCAGTATATAAGATGAATGTATGATCTATATATTCTTAAGATTCAATCATATCAAGTCTTCTATCTTATATTGTTCAGCAGGGTCTTGATGAATATTAATTTAATTCTCTTAGTCTTGTTTTACAGTTGTCATGAAGATCTCTGCTTAATTATGAGCATCTCAGAGCTTTATTACTATATTATCAGTGATCTGAATCAGACTGTGAGAGTCTGATATGAACTGTATAGTCTCTAGAAGATTTAATATCTTCATATAATAACTATGTATAAGAAAGAACAGGCTTATATCTGTTAAAACAGCATCTCATTCATTGATAGCAATCTCTGTGTGTAGAAGCAGGTCATGTTAATTATCTTATAAGTAATTGTAGAACTTATAGAGATAGTTCTTTACAGTCTGAATTATTCATTCTGATGTATTATCAGTCTCAGAGTGATAGATAGTTAACAGACAGTGTATAATCTTGAGAACTTGACAGATTCTTGTTCAGAGAGTGCTCATGAATTGACAGTTCTAATTCAATACTATAAATCTTGATAATTCATACATTCAATAGAATGAGCTCTGTAGAAAAGCTTCAGCAACTTGTTCAGTATTCATCTTATTACAAGATTTCAATATTATATCTTTACTCAATCAGTTTATAATAATCAGAATATTTCTACAACTCTTACTCTTAGAGAGATTAATAGTGAAGTTAATTATTACATCTCATCAGATTCTATCAGAGATATTAAGTGATTTCAGTAGATCTTTTCTACAGTTCTTTTATAAGATGATGAAAGAATAATAGTTACAGTTTTAAATAAAACATCTAATACTGTTTGATATCTCAGGTCAGTAGAACTCTCAAGAGATCATTTAATATAATTATTCATAATCTGAGTGACTGATTATATATGAATCATGTATCTCTTGCATTATCTGAGTATGTAAGAATTCAGAGTAGAAGACTTAATATTGTTCACAGAACTGCAGAGTATTATTATCATTAATTAAGTATTCTAAGATGTCAGTTCTTATACATAGTTCTGGGAAGAATCAGAGTGCTTCTTGATATACTACTTTGATAAGTATTTGAAGAAGTTCATCAGTTTGAGCTGTTACATGTCATAATTCATTCAGTGTAGATTCAGAAGAAGTTAAGATATCAGTATCAGTGACAGTTCAGAGAGGAAATATTCTAATCAAAGAAGTATGTATAGTGTCATGAGTTGTTCTATCTTGATCAATCAATATCTTCAGATCTAAGAGCTGATGTTCTCAGTTTATTCAGTGCATGTCTGTTACATTGAACAGTATATCTTGTTCTCATTATAAGAGAGCATCTGTCATCAAGTTCTGACTGCTAAGATGATAGTGTATTATAAAATAGAAGCAGCTTAAGAACTCAGATTATTATATCTATCATTCAGTGAGTTTACAGATAATTATAAAGTATTTGAGATTCTTATAATCTGTAACTATCTTAAATTCAGAGATACTTCAAAGTTCAGAGTCTCATTCTTCTAAACAGTGTACAATTATGAGAAGTTTCTTATCATAGATCTCATAATTGCATTCAGCAGGACTCAGTTTCTTAGACATGAAGATATATAATTATAGAACATCTTCATCATTATATTATAATATCACTTCTTCTATTACATAGTCAGAGAAATCAGCTTCAATAACTATCTTATAATCAGAATTGAATGTTATCAGCAGAGAGATATTAATAAATATCTTCTTCATCTGTATAAATGCAGCTTCAGTGTCTGCTGATTATTGAAATACTGAGTCTTTTTTAGTGAGTTCTGTAAGTAGTCTTATAATATCTGAGAAGTTTTATATAAATCACTGATAGAAGTTAGCAAATCTGATGAAGCTTTATACATCTTTCACAGTGTGTGAGACCTCTTATTCAAGAATAGCAGAGATCTTCTCAGAATTCATTCAGATTTCTTTATCAGCTTCTATGATGAAATCTAAGTATTTAGCACTCTTGACTTTGAAATCGCACTTGTTAATATCAATTGATAGTTCTGCTTCTTGTAGTTATTGTAATACTCTTTGCATATACTCTTGATATTTCTTTCTGAATTCATTGATAAAGATGAGAATGTTATCTAGATAAGCAGATGCAAATTCATCAAGAAAGTCTCAGAGTGCTCAGTTGATATACTTCTGAAATATACTGAGAGTATTGATCAGTTCAAAGAGTGTGACTACTTATTCAAAGAGATTATATCATGTTTGAAATGCTGTAAGTTACTCATCTTCTTCAGCAATGCAGATCTTATGAAACACAGTAATGACATCTAACTTTATAAATCATTGAGCTTGTTCAATGTGAGCTAGAGTTTTATTGATAAGAGATTGTAAGAGGCCTACACCGAATAGATCGGTATAATATATAGGTCTTATATAACAAAGAGAAAAACGTTAAAGAAGAAAAAGAAAGAGAAAGTATAAGAATCAGTAATTGAAGTGAATATTTATACATGTATGTGGTGGCGTACACAGTGAAGCTTCAAGGTGGAAGAATATACGCGTGTTCATAGCGGCCGAGGATCAGTGATCAGAACATACACATTCATAGTGACTGAGAATCAGTGATCAGAAATGAGGCGGTAGAAATCTATAAAGTGTATGAAATAGTCTATATGATTGATCAGACACAGTCTGTCACATTAGTCTCTTTCTTTCAGAAGCAGTTCTCATCAGTCAAGAACTGCTGTTTTGAATAATATGAAACTCAGAGTTCAGGTCAGTTGATCATAGCTGACTTATTTCATAAAATATTATCAGTCA
The DNA here is from genome assembly GCF_000003855.2 of Blastomyces gilchristii SLH14081. Lineage (NCBI taxonomy): Eukaryota > Fungi > Ascomycota > Eurotiomycetes > Onygenales > Ajellomycetaceae > Blastomyces > Blastomyces gilchristii. The sequence continues at coordinate 711,506 of NW_003101658.1, read as the reverse complement.
CAGCTGTATAATCTCTTATTGAGAATATCTTCAATCTCTCACTCAAGCTTATTATCTTCTTCTATGATCCCTGGCAGCTGTCAGTCAGAAGTCAGTTGAGAAGAGAATAAGTCAGTGATAGTACAGCAGAGCAAGCTTATATGAAAGATATTATAAATTTCTAATAATATGTTAAGACAGTAGTTATGACTATCTAGAACTTCTATCACTTTATACTTGATATAGTAGTAATTCAGTGTATGAGATGAATATATAATCTGTATATTCTTAAGATTCAATCACACTAAGTCTTCTATCTTATACTGCTCAGTGAAATCTCAGTGAATATTAATTTAATTCTCTTAATCTTGTTTTACAGCTGTTATGAAGACTTTTACTCAGTCACAGATATCTTGAAGCTTTATTACTATATTATCAGCAATCTGAATTGAACTATAGAGATTCAGTGTGAACTGTATAATCTCTAGAAGATTTAACATCTTTATATAATAACTGTGTGTAAGAAAGAATAGACTTATATCTGTTGAAATAGTATCTCAATCATTGATAGTGATCTCTGTATGTAGAAGAAGATCATATCAATTATTTTATAAGTAATTACAGAACTTACAGAGATAATTCTTCACAGTCTGAATTAATTATTCTGATATATTATCAGTCTCAGAGTGTTAGACAGTTGACAGATAGTATATAATCTTGAGAACTTAACAGATTCTTGTTCAGAGAGTGCTTACAAATTAACAGTCTTAATTCAATACTATAGATCTCAGTAATTCATATATCTGATAGAACAGACTCTGTAGAAAAGCTTCAGTGACTTATTCAGTATTTATCTTATTACAAGATTTCAATATTATATTTTTACTTAATTAATTTATAATAATCAGAATGTTTCTATAATTCTTACTCTTAGATAGATTAATAGTGAAGTTAATTACTACATTTTATCAGATTCTATCAGAGATATTAAGTGATTTTAAAAGATCTTTTCTATAATTCTTTCATAAGATAATAGAAGAATAGTAATTATAGTTTCAGACAAAGTGTCTGATACTGTTTAATATCTCAGATCAGTAGAACTCTCAGAAGATTATTCTATACAGTTATTCACAGTCTGAATGACTGATTATACATGAATTATACATCTCTTGTATTATTCAAGTGTGTAAGAATTCAGAGTGAGAGACTCAGTATTATTTATAAAATTATAGAATGTTATTATTATTAATTGAATATTCTGAGATATCAGTTCTTATATGTAGTTCTGAGAGAAATCAGAGTGCTTCTTGATATACTGCTTTGATGAGAATCTGAAGAAGTTCATTAGTCTGAGCTGCTGTATATCACAGTTTATTCAGTATAGAAGAAGTGAAGATATTAATATCAGTATCAGTTTAAAGAGAGAGTATTCTAATCAGAGAAGTGTGTATAATATTATAAGTTATTCTATCTTGATCAATCAATATCTTCAGATCTAAGAGCTGATGTTCTTGATTTATTCAGTGCATGTCTGTTATATCAGATAATATATCTTATTCTTATTATAAGAGAATGTCTGTTATCAAGTTCTGACTATCAGAGCAGTAGTGTATTATAAAATGAAAGCAGCTTAGAAATTCAGATTATTATATCTGTTATTCAGTGAGTTTACAGATAATTATAAAGTACTTGAGATTCTTATAATCTATAATTATCTCAAATTTGAAGATGCTTCAGAGTTCAGAGTCTCATTCTTCTAGATAGTGTATAATTATAAGAAGTTTCTTATCATTGATCTCATAATTGCATTCAGTAAGACTCAGTTTCTTAGATATAAAGACACATAATTATAGAACATCTTTATTATTATATTATAATATCACTTCTTCTATTATATAGTCAGAGAAATCAGCTTCAACAACTGTTTCATAATCAGAGTTAAATATCATTAGCAGAGAGATATTGATGAATATCTTCTTCATCTGTATAAATACAGCTTCAGTGTCTACTGATCACTGAAATACTGAGTTCTTCTTGATAAGTTCTGTAAGTGATCTCATAATATCTGAGAAGTTTTATATAAATCACTGATAAAAGTTAGCAAATTCAATGAAGCTTTATATATCTTTCACAGTACACAGAGCTTCTCATTCAAGAATAGCAGAGACTTTCTCAGAATTCATTCAAATTCTCTTATCAGCTTCTATAATAAAACTCAGATATTTAATACTCTTGACTTTAAAATCACATTTATCAATATCTATTGATAGTTCTGCTTCTTGTAGCTGTTGTAATATCTTTCACATATATTCTTGATATTCTTTCCTGAATTTATCAGTGAAGATGAGAATGTTATCAAGATATATAGATATGAATTTATTAAGAAAATCTCAGAGTGCTCAGTTGATATACTTCTGAAATGTACTAAGAGTGTTAACTAGTTCAAAGAGTGTGATAACTCATTCAAAGAGATTATATTATGTTCAGAATACTGTAAGTCACTTATCTTCTTCAGTGATGTGAATCTTATGAAACACAGTGATGACATTTAACTTTATAAATTATTGAGCTTGTTCAATGTGAGCTAGAGTTTCATTAATAAGAGATAAAGAATAACAGTTCTTCTTCATTAATCTATTCAATTCTCAATAATTCACACAGAATCAGAGTTCTTCATCTGATTTCTTTGCAAAGAGAATAGAGACTGTGATGAAAGAGTTACTAATATATATAAATTCTTTATTCAACAGATCATTGAGTGTCTTTTGAAGAAGAAGAAGTTCATCTCAGAATATATTATAAAGAGAGTCTTATAATGATTCAGAGTTCTTATAATTCTTCTTTTTCAACTTGATACTGTGATTCACTTCTGAACCTTGTAAGAGAGATAGATTTATAGCATTATTATCTTGTCAGAAGACATCTAGATATTCATGATATTATTAAGAGAGTTTCATATAAGAATCTGTTATTGTAATGCAGAATAACTGTTCTAGAGCCTTTTTAATATCAGTCAGACTGATAGAATAGATTGACATATGATTCTACTATCAGTAATTCTTTCAGTGACTTCTTTTTCTGAGCATTTCATAGGTGTTGACAGAGATCTGTGTCAGATTCATAGTCTTGTGAATATCATTCTTGTGAACTCTATCATTATTAGAGAATATTAAACTCCTGTTTCAAGTATTTAATAAGATATCTTATTCAGATAGTTAGACAAGTTCTAATATAAGATTATAATCAAGATTATCAACTTCATATACATAGATATCTTCACACTGATATTCTTTAACATCTATGTTTAGTTTCATCATGTAATAAGTGTAAACATCTTTTGAATCATCAAATTCTGCAAGAAGTCAGAGTTTTGATAAGAGAATACACTGAAGATTATAATATCTCATAACTGAAGATTTAATCATTGTATAGTGATATAGACCACTGTCTATCATGGCTTTCATATTATACATATTATTAATCACAGTAGATACAAAAATCACATTCATTATTATTTTCTCTTTAAATCATTGTCATCTGACCTCTTTAAGCTTCTGTTTATAAATTTGAACAGAAGCTAATCTTTTCCCTGTTTTATCAGAATATTCTCATAGTTATCTTTCAAATCTTTCTTCACTGCAATGTGATTGATATGAACAGACACTGATTCATTCTTTGAATAAGAAGACACTGATCTTTCTCTTGATTAAGAAGATACATAGGTTAATCAACAGTTGAAAGCAATCTGTTCTGATCAATTACAGTTGATGTATACTCTATGTTAACATTGATCAGTGACTTCTTTGAGGAGTGATCTCAGAAACTCAGAAGCCTGTTCAAACAGCAGAACTCTGGGTTATTATAGAATTTAAATCTATTCAGTTCATAACATCTGTATCATTGCTGTTACTCTTCTTCAGCATGAATATATAAGTGACTGAGATGAAATGTCTTTCTATCACTGTTCTGTATACTCTTGAGCTTGATAAGACAGTTATTCAATGTTCAGAGCTGTGTACAGAAGTCTTTATAAGTTAAGTCTTTATTTACACTTATAAGAATCTGTAAGAGTTTGAAAGTTAATATCTTCTTAAGCATGCTAATCTTTATTCAATTCTCTCAAGATTAATCACCTGCTTCTAAGATCTTGATGTTGAAGTCAGAGATGAATGTTATAAGAGAAATATTCCTCTGTCAGATACTCTGTAATCAATCTAATATCTTCTATTGTATGACAGTGTCTTAGAACAGAATATCAAGATATTTTATAATATTGTCAGATATTCACAATGCTGGTTCACATGCTTTCATTCATGAATGAAACTTCTGTTTCACATAATTCTTCAATCATTCATTGATATATCAATCTTGATTGATTAGTGAACTGATAGTATCTTCATTTATACTCAGTTTCATGAGCATTTTCATTCTTCATGATGAGTAGAGAGTGAGATCAGAAGTATTAAAATATATAGAAGTATCTAAGTATTCTTTCAGTGCTTTTATATTTAATTCTGTAGATGTTGAAATTGTATAAGTTTCTTATTATGATAATTGTTGAATCTCTTCATATTGATATTGTTAAGTTGCATGCATATCAGCTATTTATTATTGTTATAGTTTTAACATTACTCAGAGTTACTGTAGCACTGTATCTATGCTTATGTTTGAGAGTTCTTTCATATTATTATTAGACATGATTATATCATTTATTGAATATGTGATATCTGTGAAATCTGAAGAAGTGTAATCATATGAATATCTCATACATCTGAGTGTCAGAACTCTCAGATCTTTTGCTGACATTCTCTTTATAAGATCTTATTACAGAGTCAGAATAACTGATGAGTAAGCTTCTATCTGAGAACTCAGTGTCTGCTTAACTATATTTCTCTTTCTTATGCATTATTACACATTTAGATATCTCTTAATAAATAATCATTTCTAATGAGAAGATGATACATGAATAATTGTTTCTAATAAGAAGACAATGAATATTTTTCTAGTGTAAGAGGTCTACACTGAATAGATCAGTATAATATATAGGTCTTATATAACAAAGAGAAAAATGTTAAAGAAGAAAAAGAAAGAGAAAGTACAAGAATCAGTGATTGAAGTGAATATTTATACATGTATGTGGTGATGTACACAGTGAAGCTTCAGAGTGGAAGAATATACACGCGTTCATAGCAGCTGAGAATCAGCGATCAGAACATACACATTTGTGGCAGCTGAGAATCGGTGATCGGGAATGAGGCGGTAGAAATCTATGAAGTGTACGGAATAGTCTATATGATTGATCGGGCGCAGCCTGTTACAGAGATAAAGAATAACAGTCTTTCTTTGTTAATCTGTTCAATTCTCAATAATTCATGCAGAACTGAAGTCCTTCACCTGATTTCTTTACAAAGAGAATAGAGGCTGTGACAGAAGAGTTGCTAATGCATATGAATCTCTTATCTAACAGATCATTGAGTGTCTTTCAAAGAAGAAGGAGTTTATCTTGAAACATGTTATAAAGAGAGCCTTATAATGATTCAGAGTTCTTATCATTCTTTTTCTCTAACTTGATACTGTGATTCACTTCAGAATCTTGTAAGAGAGATATGTTCATATTATTATCTTATCAGAAGATATCTAGATATTCATGATATTATTAAGAGAGTTTCATACAAGAATCTGTTATTGTAATATAAGATAACTTTTCTAAAGTCTTTTTAATATTAGTCAGACTGATGAAATAGATTATTACATAGTTCTGCTGTCAGTGACTTCTTTTTCAGAGTATTTTATACATATTGATAGAGATCTGTGTCAGATTCATGATCTTGTGAATATCATCTTTGTGAATTATATCATTGTTAGAGAATATCAAGCTTCTGTTTTAAGTATTTAATAAGATGTCTTATTCAGATAGTCAGACAAGTTCTAACATAAGATTATAATCAAGATTATCAACTTCATATGCATAGGCATCTTTATGTAGATGTTCTCTCACATCTATAATCAACTTCATTATATAACAGATACAAATGTCTTTTGAATCATTAAATTCTGCAAGATATCAGAGTTTTAATAAGAGAATACACTGAAGATTATGATGTCTTACAACTGAAGATTTTATCATTGCATAGTAACATAGACTGCTGTCTATCATAGCTTTCATATTATACATGTTATCAATCACAGTAGATACAAGAATTGCATTCATTATTATTTTCTCTTTAAATTATTATTATCTGATCTCTTCAAGCTTCTGTTTACAAATTTAAGCAGAAGCTAATCTTTTTCCTGTTTTATCAGAACATTCTCATAGTTATCTTCTGAATCTTTCTCTAATGTAACATGATTGATATGAACAGACACTGATTCATTCTTTGAATAAGAAGACACTGATCTTTCTCTTGAGTGTGAAGATATATAGATTAATCAGCAGTTGAAAGTGATGTGTTCTGATCAGTTACAGTTAATACACACTTCACATTGACATTAATTAGCGACTTCTTCAGAAGTGATCTCAGAGACTTGAAAGCCTGTTTAAACAGCAGAAACTCTTGCTTGTGTATAGACATTTGAATCTATTCAGTTAATAATATCTGTATCATTGCTGTTCTTCAGTGCAGATGTATAAGTGACTGAGATATAATATTTTCTATCACTGTTCTATATACTCTTGAGCTTGATAAGATGATCATTTAATATCTGAAGCTGTGTGCAGAAGCCTTTATAAGTTAAGTCTTTATTTACACTTATAAGAGTCTGTAAGAGTTCAAAAGTTAATGTCTTCTTGAGTATGCTAATCTTTATTCAATTCTCTTAAGATTGATCATTTACTTCTAAGATCTTGATGTTGAAGTCAGAGATGAATATTATAAGAGAAATGTTCCTCTATCAGATACTCTGTAATCAATTTAATACTTTCTGTTGTATAGCAGTGTCTCAAAACAGAATATCAAGATATTTGATAATATTATCAGATATTTACAACACTGATTCACATGCTTTTATTCATGAATAAAACTTCTGTTTCACACAATTCTTCAATCATTCATTGATATATCAATCTTGATTGATTAATGAACTGATGATATCTTTATTTATACTCAGTTTCACAAGCATTTTCATTCTTCATGATAAGTAGAGAGTGAGATCAGAAGTATTGAAATATACAGAAGCATCTAAGCATTTCTTCAATACTTTTGTATTTGATTCTGTAGATGTTGAAATCATATGAGTTAATTATTAAATCTCTTCATATTGAAGTTATTGAGTTGCATGCATATCAGCTATTTATTATTATTATAATTTCAATATTACTCAGAGTCACTGTAGCATTATATCTATACTCATATTTAAGAGTTTCATATTATTATTAGACATGATTATATTGATTATTAGATGTGTAATTATATGAATATCTTATACATCTGAGTGTCAGAACTCTCAGATCTTTCACTGACATTCTCTTATAAAATCTTACTCTCTTTATAAGATCTTGTTACAGAGTCAGAGTGACTGATGAGTAAGCTTCTATCTGAGAACTCAGTGTCTACTTAACTATTTGACTGTTTCTCTATTTCTTACACATTATTATGTGTTCAGATATTTCTCAATGAATAATTATTTCTAATGAGAAGATGATGCATGAATAATTATTTTCTAATAAGAAGATAATGAATGTTTTTCTAGTATAAGAGGCCTACACTGAATAGATTAGTATTATATTAATAGGTCTTATATAACAAAGAGAAAAATGTTAGAGAAGGAAAGAAAGAGAAAGTGTGAGAATCAGTGATCAGAGTGAATATTTATACATGTATGTGATGACTGAGGATTGATGATCGAGAATGGCCGAGAATCGGAGCGTACGCGTTCGTGGCGGCCGAGGATCGGCGATCGAGAATGGCCGAGAATCGGAGCGGAAGAATCTATGGAGTGTAACAGAATAGTCTATATGATTGATCGGGCGCAGCCCGCCACACAGTATTTGATATGAAGATTATATACTTAAAACTCTGAGATTCAATATACTAAGTATTTAAAGAGTTTCATTATTAATTATAGATAGATAAGACTTTTATAATCTGTGATCACTGTTATTATATATCTGTTATTAATATATCTATTTTATAACATCAGTATATACTTAATCACTAGCAATTTCTTTTTATATACTGAGCAATTGAGCTCAGCATCTGATAGTTTTCTACTATTATACATCATCAGATGCAGCTTGTCATTCTTACTTATCTACAGAAGAGTATCTCTGATAGTCTATTTAAATACATCTGTCTTAATATAGAAAGATTTATCACAATCTGATTAAATAAGTACTGAGAATGTTATTATACATTCTCTCAGTGTGAGAAAGACCTCTTTATATATAACATTTCAGATGATTGAATAAAACTTCTTCTTTTACAGATTGATATTTATTTCTCTTAAGAGATCTGAGAGTGATGCAGCTATTCATATGAAATTCTTGATAAATTTACAGTAATATGAGATTAATTCAAGAAACTGTTATATATAATGTATATTTCTCAGTCATAATCAATTTACTATGACATTTAATTTCTCTGAAATGAAGTATATACAGTTATCACTTACTATATATTCTATAAACTTCAACTCTTCTGTTTTAAACACATACTTTGTTAATTTAATATAGAGTATATACTCTGTCAGAGTTGTAAGCACTTCATTGAGATGCTTTAGATATTTATTATATAAGTTTGAGAAGACTAGAATGTTATGCAGATATATAAGATATAAGATTTCATTCTGTTTATAAAGAATTGTATTTATTATAATTTGAAAAATAATAGATACATTTGTTAAACTGAATAATATTATCAGAAATTCAAACTTCTTTCATTATATATTAAATACAGTTTATAATACTGATAGTTTCTTTATACAGATCTGTTAGTATTCTGAGAGAAGATTAATCTTTGATAAATATCAAGTATTTTCAACTGTATTTAACTGTTGTTAAATTTATGATAATGAGTATTAATTCTTGATCATAAGCTTGTTAAGTGCTTAATAATTAATATACATTCATCACTTCTCATCTGCCTTTTTGTAAGAAATCCCCTTCTCGCGGATTCTTTACCTCTATTTCTATCTCTCATGTAATCAATAGGGTTAGTGGCTCTTGACTACACACAACTATATAGACTGGAGTTTGTGAATACTATTCATAACTTAGCTTAAATGCTATTATATATTTAACTTCTACATTTTATCTTTCTACTGTGAATACTTCTAGTAGTTAATAGTATATATCATGTCAAGCTGCAAACACCTGAATAATCATCTGTGAGCACTTATTCTTACATTTCAAGCTCTATCAGTCAGCAATCACCTGTTATAACTGAAAGAACTAGAAACTTATATACTTTAATCTCTGTAAATTCTACTGCAGACACTCAGAAGCAGTCATCTGAATTATGAATAATCTCTGTAAAAGAAGTCTTAGAGAACTTATTAATCACTCACAGAACATTATTCTCTATATCTGTGACAGAGAAACTCTTTAAATTCATGAATGAATCAATCTCAGTGAAGAACATTCTTGAGTATCTTCTATGAGATTAAGCTATTTTTCTACAAGAAATACTTACTGTTTATAAACACTCTTAAATCAAGTCTTTAGACATAATCTTCAGAGATATCTATAAACTGAAAAGAAACTTTCTCAAGCTGTGATTACTTAAGACTGCTTATTGAATCACAATCTATAAAAGCTTTTATAAGTTTGTATTTGAAATTGACTTACAAGTCTGACTGTGTGATATGAAAGATGAAGAAGCTGTTATCTATATAATAACAGATCTCTACTACACTGAAGTAAAGAACTGACTGAATTATTTAGAGAATAATTATAAGAGATTCTACTGATCTGTTCTTAAGATCTATCTAGAGAATAAGTTGAGAGACTCTGTGAGCTGAACAGAGAATATCTGAGCTGTGATCATTAATATTAGAAAAAGAGATAAGAAATCTGATAAAGACTACTCACACTGCTTTATAGAATTATGATATGAATTGAAGTCTGTGAAAACAGAGCTCTGAAACAAGATCTGAATGATAATATTTATAAAGAGACTGAATAAAGATATGTAGAATAAGCTTATTAAGTAAGACTCTAAGTTCTTAACTCTGAAGAAACTGATGACTCTCATTCACTGCTTATGAATCACTGTGAGAGTCATAGATCTGTGAAGAGCAGATCACTGATCAGCTCTGCAAGAGCTAGAATAACAGAGAACAGATTTACTGAGAAAAGATAATAAGATATAGAGAGATTTATATCTGACTGCTGAGTAGAGAGAAAGAGCTTTACAAGCTCTTATAAACAGAGTATATAATAGAAAGACTAAGAAAAAGAGTCTCTGCTTCATCTATTCTAAATCAGAACATCTTTATACAAACTATTCAGATAAATTAAAATAGATATTTGAGAAGTTACAGACAGAGTCAGTAACAGTCTTCTTAAAAGTCTTAAAACTGACATCTGAATCTGTTACTCTCTCAATGAAAATATATGCTTATAAGAAGAGATTATATCACAGTGCTACTATCTCACAAGTATGAAAAGTATTAATGAACTTAGAATCTCAGATCACTGTAGTGTCTCTAAAGCTTACAGAGTAAATAAGCTGAGTGATAAAAACTGAGAATCTGCTCTTATAATAAGCAGAATATGAGAACTCAGATCTGAGAGCTGAGAGACTTACAAGAGTCATCTTTGAATTACAAGATCTCTTCAGAATCTGAAGAAGATTTGCAGAAACTATGATTATTACAGATATCACAGATAATATGTACTTGAGACTTGTATAACTTTAAAGACACAATCTGTATATAGCTGTTCATGAGTCAGGTTTATACTTCTAATCAGTGTTGATTAGACTGACCGTGTGACCGTGTCTGAGACCAGGACCAGATTTTTTGATAGTCTTATTATCAATTCGACTGATCTCATTACACAGTTTTAACATTAGATAGTAGTCTCATACTGTCTCAGTGAGACTTACTGTCTACTCTTGTCACATTTTTCAAATGAGATCATGATTTCCACTTCTTAATTTAAATTATTTTTATTGCTTTAAATGACTTTAAATCTCATTTGAGTGTTATCAAAAAGTGTTACTTTTTAAAAAATTAAAAATAGTCTAAAAAAAACCTTAAAAAATGTCTAAAAATAATAACTTTATGCCAAGAATGAAACTAAATGAGATTAAATGAGATCACTTTCTCATTTTTTTCAAGTCATGGTTTCATTTTAAGATCTGATATATAGTCACTTTGTATGTTTTTTTTAATGACTAGTCCCAGCGGGATTCACGCCAAGAAATGTATGAGACCAGACCAAATGAAATCAAATGTGAAATTCATGGTCCCGGCGGCCAGTCTAGTGTTGATAGACTTACTCATGAAGATAGAATCAGTTAATACTGTAGAGTTAATTAGAGAAGACAAGCTTATCTATATAATAACTTTATAAATGTCTGAGAACTTCACAGTCATGAAAACTGAGCTTCAGATATCAGAGAAATACTGAGATCTCACAGAGATATTCAGCTCAGCAAAGACAGCTAAGCTTTTATCTCACTGTGAGAAGAATCTGATAATAGATTTAATAGAAGAATAGAAACTCTTCTGAGAATCAATCTATAAGCTCTCTCATCATAAGACAGAGATCTTGCAGACTTATATGAAGAAGAATCTGAAGAATAACTTTATTCAATCTTCACAGACTCTCACAGAAGCCTCTGTGATATTTATGAAAAAGAAGAATAAAGATCTCAGATTGTGTGTAAACTACTGTAATCTAAACTTTAAGACTATAAAGAGTCACTATTCTCTATCTCTGATTGAGAATGTGATTAACTGTTTTACAGAAGCTATCATATTCACACAACTGAATGTGATTAATATATATATATAACTGTAAATACAGTCTGAGAATGAATGAAAGACTGTCTTTAGAACTGTACTGAGATTATTTAAATATCTAGTGATATCTTTTGATTTGACTAATACTCTCACAGTATTTCAGTCTTTTATTAACAAAATACTTCATGTATATCTGAATGTCTTTGTGATAATATATCTGAATGATGTAATAATATACTTTATAAAGAAGAAAGAACACACTGAGTATGTTAAAGTATGTTAAAGATCTTAGATAAGACAGAACTGTATATTAAGCTTGTAAAGTATAACTTCAGTATCTGTTAGATTAATTTTCTAAAATAAGTAATCATTACAGATAATACTCAGATAAAATCTTCATAGATTAAAACTATTCTATTATTATCAGAGTTAACTAGTATTCATAAGATTTAGATCTTTCTAAGCTTTGTGAATTTCTATAGATGATTTATCTTTATATTTATAAGAATCTACTTAACTCTTATAGACATACTGAAGAATGAAAATAAGAAGAAGTCATTCTATGAATAAAGAATAAAAAGATTGTTAAGAAGAGAGAGCTGTAAGAACTTTCTTACTCTAAAAACTTATAAGATCTTTATAAGATTGAAATAGATATTTATAGATATAGTAATACTATTTCACTTTGATCTCTTACTCTTAATCAGATTGAAGATAGATATCTTCTTCTTTACAATTTCAGAAATAGTCTTATAACTACAGTTAAATAAGAACTGAGTTTTAGTAATCTTTTTCTCATGAAAGATGCAATCTGCAGAGATTAACTATAATATTTATAATCAGAAGTTTCTTATAATAGTGAAATTCTTTTATCACTGATATTACTATTTTAAGAGTCTTATAACAGTGATTACTGTTAGAACTGATTATAACAGCTTATAATAGTTTACTTTAATTAAGAAACTCTTGCAGTGACAGATCTGCTGAGCTCAGAGACTGAGTAAGTTCTAGTTCAAAATAAAGTATATTAAGAGAACTAAGAACTCAGTGAACAGACTCTCTAACAGATCTGACTATATCAAGAAGACCAGAATAACAGATATAGAGAGACTAAAGAAGACAGAAACACTTTACAGAATACTCAGACTGAGTGTTATAAAGAGATTGACTGAAGAGTCTCTCAACTCTCTGTGAGAGAAGAGAGAAAAGAGAGAAGAGAAGTCTGTATAACTACTCTCTATAATACTGAGAGTTAATACTCTGAGAATCTTTATAAGAATTCTTGAAGAGAGTATCTATAATCTGAAGAGTTTATGAGCTTTAAGAAGTACTGTAAAAGACCTGATATAAGAAAAAACAGAGTATAAGTCTTTATAAAATCTTCTATTCAGATTATCTGAACTGTAACTGAAGAATAAATATACTTAGTATATTCAGAAACTGCTCACAGCAGGAATTAATTCTGTAGAAATAAAGAATTAAAGAGACTTAAATAATCTCTTATAAAGAGAGAGTCAGATTTATATATCTATAAATAAGTTTCTATATATAGAACTTATTAAAAGGCATTATAACTCTTCTCTAGTGAGTCATTTTATAGATACTAGAACTTATAAGTTACTTATAAGAAAATACTTCTGACTGAAGATACAAGAACTTATGAAGAAGATAGTGAATTCTTATACTATTTATCAGAATTCACAGATAGTGCAGTTCAGATTATATAAAGAATTTACTTCTCTACTTATTTCACAGAAATCTTGAGAATAGTTAGAAATAAACACTCTTATAAGTCTCTCTGAAAGTAAGAACATATATAATACCTGTTTTAACAGTGTGCTAGTGATAGTAGATTACTTTATCAAGATAACACACTTTATACTCATTTACAAGAACTTAAAGTCAAAGAATTTAACTTATATCTTCATTTATAATATAATTCAATTATATAAATTGTCTGTAAACATTATCTCAGATAGAGAATTAATCTTTATAAAGAAGTTCTAATCTGATCTAATAACTCTACTGAAGATCTTATAAGACTTAAGTATGACTTTTTATTAATAGACAGATGATCAGATAGAATATCTGATAAGTATATTGAAACAGTATCTATAGTGCTTTATTAATTACAATTAAAATAACTGAGTACATTAATTATCACTTATAGAGTTCATGTATAATAACTCAAAGTATGTCAGTACAGATAAAACTCTCTTTGAGATGCTTACTAAGACTTATTCACAGATAATCTTGATGAATCTGTAAGAGTATACTATAGAGTGTGATAATATCTGTAAATAAGCTGAGAGAATTCAGAATATTCAGAAGAAAGTCTGTGAATTCTTGAGAAAGACTTAAGAGTATTAGAAGAGATACTATGACTTTAAGCATATTATAAAGAGTTTCAAGAAAGATGATAAAGTCTGACTAAGTCTAGAAAATATCATTATACAGAGATCTAGTAAGAAGCTGAATCTCTTATAAATAGAGTCTTATAAGATTGTGAAGAAAGTTAGCTCATAGTTCTACAGATTAAAACTATTATCTGAGTTGTAAATATATAATATTTTTCATGTCTCTTTACTCTGTGAATATAAGAAATTCTTAGAAGAGAATTCTATGACTCATTACTCTGTTTATAAAGTACTAAAGAGTGAAAGAGAATATCAGATTAAAGAAATTATTAACTCAGAAAAGTGAGATTATAAGCTCTGATTCAAGGTTCAGTAATAAGAATATTCTGATAAGATAAATAAGTTTACTTAAGAATTATCTGAGTAGATAAGATATCTGCAGAAGTTAAGATATGACTTTTATATTATAAATTCTGATAAGTTAGAATGATATAATTTTCATTAAGAATCTGATTATAATAAAGATATTAATACTGTTATTTATAAACTCTAGTCTATAAGATAATGAGTTTTTACTGAGATGAACAGTTCACAGTGTATGTAAAGAGAAGAAGAAATCATATTCTCATTAAAGCTAAAAAATAAAGAAAATAAAAACAGAACTATGAACATAATTTAGAGACTAATAAAGAAAAAATAAAGAAAACTCACACTTATATTTTTAATACTTATAATACTCAATCTCTCTATAACTATCAATTTCTCTCTTCAAAGAAGCAGAGAGTATTATATCTATAATACAGACAATTATTACATTTAATATGAAGATTATCAGAAATGCACAGACTTCAGAGAAGCTGAATATCAGAGTGTATACAGTTGTAGCAGAATCTTGAAGACTAATTATCTGTGTATATAATCAGATATCTCTTACAAAGCTGTATCTACTTTCTCAGTTATACTGAAGTATTCAGCTCAGAAATAATTAAGATATGAAGAGAGAGCTCATCTACTCAGATTAACTCTTGTCATAAATTTATAATATTTATATTATCTTGATTATCTGAATTTTATAAGTATCTGAGAACTCATCTCTCATTGATAATGAAATTGCAGAAATGTGCTGTGATGTGAGAACTGTTGATAGAAAATCTAGACATATTTGCATATATCTGATCAGAGATTGTGTGAATAGAGAGAGAGTGATTGTAGATCTGCAGAGCCACAGAAGACACTGATAATATTAGAAGCTTTATAAGAACTGTCAGCTAGAATCTGTAAGAAATTACTTATAGAAAGACTTACAGCAAAGAGCAGAACTACACTACTTAGAGTCAGAGACTGATCTGAGAGAGACACAGAGTTGACTGCTGATCTGAAGATCAGATACAGTAACAGAGCTGAAGAGAGTGAAGATACTGTCATGAGTAATAATGCTTCTGCTTCATCAGTCAGTAAAAAGTAATTAGAAGAGTTGTAGAGACACTTATAAGAAGCTTAACAGTAGTTAGACATTGTTTATAAAGATATTAGAATTGAAAAAAAAATTTATTCTTAAGAAGTTCTTAAATTAATATACAGATATTATTAGAAACACTCTCTCTCTGTTATCTGAGTGAAAACACTTTATAGATAAATGAGAATACTTATAGTTTATAAGAATAAGAGCTGTTACAGAAAAAGAAAAAAGAAGATAAGATTCTATAGACAGATCTGAGATATTTATACTACTCTAGAGAGAGTTTTTTACACTATGAATAATTCTACAGAACAGTCAGATCACTCTAGTAAATAAAGAATAATTATGAATTACAGATCTGAATCTTTCTATATAACTATAAAGAGTGATTACAGACTGTAGACATCTTGATTCTACAATTCTACAGAGTTAATAAAAGAATGAAAAATTCCTCATAATTCTACAGTATCAAAAAATGATGATTTATAAGAATAAGTGAAAGATTAACTTATGAATACTTCTCTTTGATAAAGATAATCTCACAGAAAGTAATTCATCTGCAGAATAAATCTGTGTAATGATTATATAAGAATCTTGCAAAAAAATGATTGAAGATCAACTGAAACTCTTCAGATTAGAAGATACAGAATGAGTCTGTATAATAATTACATAAGAATCTTACAGAAATGATTGAGAGTCAATCAGAACTCTTCTGTATAAAAGATGTGAGATGAATCTGTATAATAGTTAGAGAAAGATCTGCAGATTATAAAGAATCTTATGAAATAAGAAACTGAGTGACAGACTCTTTTCTCTTCACAGTAATAAGAGATTTTTTCTCACTGAGGTTTTTTTTATATAGATGTGAAGAGTTTTTAGTGAGTATCACTGCAGTGCTGAGCCTGATTCTATGAAATCACTCAGTGAAAGACTTCACAGACAAAGTCTTAGAAAGAAAGAAGTATGTAAGAAATCTCACTTCTCACAGATTCTTTATCTCTATTTCTATCTCTTATGTAATTAATAGAGTTAGCAGCTCTTGACTACACATAACTATATAGACTGAAGTTCACAAATACTATTCACAACTCAGCTTGAATGCTATTATATATTTAATCTCTATATTTTATCTTTCTACTGTGAATACTTCTAGTAGTTAACAGTACATATCACGCCAAGCTGCAAACACCCGAATAATCGCCTGCGAGTACTTATTCTTACACTTTTTCATGAATAGAACTGAGAAGTCTCACATACTTAATAAGAGTTATATAAGATCATGTTCTAGAAGATCTGTGATCTGATACTTCTGTTCTTCAAGATATGTCTGTGATAGAGAGTACATATTTTAATTGACTGATTTCATATTCTCTGTATCAATCTCATGTACAAATTCTTGTTTTGATAGTAATTTCAGTGAAGAATCTATTTAGAAGATCTTCTTATACTTCTTCAGAAGTTTCTTCATACACTTATTCTCTTATATATTCTTTATCTTGATTTTCTTTACTTTCATGTTCTGTATGACATACAGAATGCTTTTGAATAAGATCTTATGAATTGTTCTCTTTACTTATTAATGTATAAGTAGATTTAACTCTTCTATATCAGAGATATGAAATATTCTTCTTATATCAGTTAATAGAATTGTATGAACTGTTTT
>NW_003101658.1:688589-694041 GCF_000003855.2 Blastomyces gilchristii SLH14081 | reverse complement strand
CTATCTATACCATGTACATTATTGAATCTGTGAGTTGAATCTTTGAAATCAATCAAGTCTGAGAATAAGATTGTATTTCATGTTCTACAGCTCTCACACTCAAATATAGCAAGATTATTCTTCAAAGTGTAAGAAAACTCTTACTCTTGTAAGTAATACTAAATATTAGTTATCAGACAATCTTATATATTAAGAATTCTTCACTTAAGAGATCTCTTTCAGTCTTTAAATTATATAATTATCAATATATTGTGTAGAAGCTTCTGTATTTACTAACACTTTTACAGTCATCTCTTAATTCTTACTCAAGTACTCTCTATATATTAATATTTCAGATCTTAAGATATTGAAATAAGTATCTGTTTCTTCATTCTCATCTACATCTTATTCAGAAGTCTGCTTTCTCTTAATATTTATAGAATTCAGAGAGTTATCTAATATGAGTATCTCTTTTACTTTGAAGACTTTTCATAGAATATCAGTGAGTGTCTTCAAGCTCACTGATTCTGCTAGTTTTTTAACTTTCTTACTTCTCTTAACTGTATACACTGTGTGTAATTCTTTACATCATGATTTTAATGTCTGCAGTTAAAGCAAGCTTGATGCTTATAATATTAAGATTTTCATTCAGAGAATTTCTTTTTCAGAGAATTCAGTACTTTAGTAATAATATTCAAATCTAGATTTATTATATTCAGATATATAACTTGTGTTATAAAAGTCTGATTACTTATTCTTCACTGAGATATACTTAATTACAGTATTTTCTATTACAGCTGACTCACTTATTCTTATATAATAAGAATATTATATACTTCTTTCACTGTGTCTGATTATAAGATTAAGTATTTTCATTTCACTCTTAACTCAGATGTAAGACTGTGAATAAAGATGTATAAATAAAAAAATGTTGAAAGCTCTTCATTTAACATAAGATAGTATAAGCTGAAGTGTGTAAAGTATAATATAAGATCACTCACTTATCTACACTCAGTGAAGTATTTATAATACTTATCTTATATATTCACTTTCTCAAAGTTATGTAAGATTCATTTGAAAAACTCATTTTATATTTATAAGAATGAATATCACTTCAGATCTGTGAGATTCATCTTTTCATCAGTTATTTATAATAACTTCACTTTTTTATGTAGAAATACTGCAGATTTTAAGACTTATTAAAATTTCATTAACTATATGTCTATGAGTTCACACTTAATCTGATAATATAATTATATCTGACTTAATCAGCTGATTGCAGCATTATTTTTTTAATTATTATTAAAGCTTAATGACTTCAGCAGATCTTCTGATTTAATATATCTTATATTCAGATTCTCATTCTGCACAGCAGTCTCAGATAATGTGTACACTTCTGAAGAGATTGTGAATAATTGTAATAAGACCTTCAGATTCAGTGCAGTTATTTATCTGTATAAATATTCAATCTCTCACTACAGATCTATGACCTGATTTTCTCTATTCTTATTAATAATGATGATTGTGTTAATAAAGCTCTTCATAGTGAATACTTAATCTGCAGTGAATATCAATTGTTATTTAACTTTTATCTCAGTCTATTACTGTGTACATAAGATCTTAATCTTATTTAGAATTCTTGTATATATACAGAGCTTTAATTTCAGTTCAGCAGTCTTAGTTACTTTTCTTACTGCTTTAAGTAAGCTCTCTGAGAGATTCTGTATATCTTTCAGTTCAGATAGCAGAGAAGAGTGTTATTCATATTAGTTAGAGAAGATGTTCATTTCAGTGATTTCTTATTAATTATATAGTGTCTATTGTTATATTATTATGAATTTCTGTTATTATCATATAACTTTAATGATAAGTATCTCTCTTTTATTCTTCTAAGTAGAGAGCAGACTTCTTTGAATCTGATTCACTGCTTTTATTCTCTTTCTCACATCTTATTTATTTGTATACATAGTATTTATCTGAGTATGAAGTTTTTTCTCAACAAGCAGAGCAGTATCAATTAAATGCTCTTTCACTTACTACTTCTTCATACACTATCTTTTGAGACATTTAGAATCACTCTGATATGATAACTACAAATTGCTTTATAGACAGAATTATCACACTCTGAAGAAGTCTGCACTTCTTACTGATTTTTAGACATGCTATCAGATGTGATTCAAAAGATTTCTTGAGTTAGTGTATAATTACAGATGTACACCGGCTTCTTATATATATTATACTAAATTAATTAGTGACTGCTATAACTTCTTTACATTTCGTAAGTATGTTCAGAAGCGGCCGTGTTATTATTCAGCAGTCATACGTTCTTCCGAATCACATAGATACTAAAGTTATACTTTATAAACTTAATATACAGTTCTGTTTCATTCAAGACTTTTAATATAGTTTATATATACTTAGAATATTCTTTCTTCTTTACAGAGTATATTATCATATTATTCAGATATATTATTATAAAGATATTCAGATATGTGTAAAGTGTTTTATTAATAAAAGACTGAAATACTGCAGAGATATTAATTAAATTAAAAGATATCACTAGATATTTAAATAATCTCAGCACAGTTCTAAAGACAGTCTTTTATTCATTTTCAGACTGTATTCACAGCTGTGTATATATATTAATCATATTCAGTTATGTGAATATAACAGCTTCTATGAGATGATTGATTATATTCTTAATCAGAGATAGAAAGTAGTGACTCTTTATAGTCTTAAAATTCAGATTATAGTAGTTTATATATAATCTGAGATCTTTATTCTTCTTCTTTATAAATATTATAGAAGCTCTTACAGAGATCTGTAAAGATTAGATAAAGTTATTCTTTAAATTCTTCTTTATATAAGTCTGCAGAACTTCTGTTTTATAATAAAAGAGTTTATAGATTAATTCTTAGAAGAGTTTCTACTCTTCTATTAAATCTATTATCAGATTCTTTCTATAGTGAGATAAAAGCTCAGCTCTTTTAACTGAACTGAATATCTTTATAAAATCTTAGTATTTCTCTGATATCTGAAGCTCAGTTTTCATAATTATATAGTTTTCAGATATTTGTAAAGTTATTATATAAATAAGCTTATCTTCTCTAATTAACTCTACAGTATTAACTGATTCTATCTCTGTAAGTAAGTCTGTTAATACTGATTAAAAGTATAAACCTGACTTATAAATAGTTATATACAGATTGTATCTTTGAAGTTATATAAGTTTTAAGTATATATTATCTATAATATCTGTAATAATTACAGTTTCTGTAAATCTTCTTTAAGTTTTAAAGAGATCTTATAATTCAAAGATAACTCTTATAAGTTTCTTAATTCTCAGATCTGAGTTCTCATACTCTGCTTATTATAAGAGTAGATTCTCAGTTTTTATCACTTAGTTTATTTACTCTATAAGCTTTAAAAACACTATAGTAATCTAAGATCTTAAGTTTATTAATACTTCTCATACTTATGAGATAGTAGTACTGCAGTGCAGTCTCTTCTTATAGATATATATTTTCATTAAGAAAGTAACAGATTCAGATATTAGCTTTAAAACTTTTAAGAAGATAGTTACTGACTCTGTCTATAACTCTTTAAATTTCTATTTTAGTTTATCAGAATAGTTTATATGAAGATATTCTAATTTAAAATAGATAAAACAGATACTCTTTTTCTTAATCTCTCTATTATATACTTTATTTATAAGAGCTTATAAAGCTCTCTCTCTTTATTCAGTAGTCAGATATAAATCTCTCTATATCTTATTATCTTTCTACAGTAAATCTATTCTCTATTATTCTAAATTTTATAAGATTGATTAATAATTTACTTCTTACAGATCTGTGACTCTCACAGTGATTTATAAATAATAAATAAGAGTTATCAGTTTCTTCAGAGTTGAGAGCTTAGAGTCTTACTTAATAAGCTTATTCTATATATCTTTATTCAGTCTCTTTATAAATATTATTATTCAGATTCTGTTTCAGAGCTCTGTTTTCACAGATCTTAATTCATATTATAATTTTATAAAATACTGTAAGTAGTTTTTATTAGATTTCTTATCTCTTTTTCTAATATTAATGATTATAGTTTAGATATTCTCTATTCAGCTTATAGAGTTTTTTAACTTATTTTTTAAATAAATGTTAAGAACTGATTAACAGAATCTCTTATAATTATTCTCTAAATAATTCAGTTAATTCTTGACTTCAGTGTAGTAAAGATCTGTTATTATATAAATAACAGCTTCTTCATCTTTTATATCACACAGTCTGACTTATGAGTTGATTTCAAAGATAAACTTGTAAATGTAAGAGATCTACGCTGAATAGATCAGTATAATATTTATAGATCTTATATAACAAAGTGAAAAACATTAAAGAAGGAAAAGAAAGAGAAAGTGCGAGAATCAGCAATTGAAGTGAATATTTATACATGTATACGGTGTGTACACGTTGAAGCTTCAGAGTGAAAGAATAGAAATTCTGTGAGTTTTTCAGCTGAGAATTGATGATTGAGAATGACTGAGAATCAGAGCTTTCAGCAGAATCTATAAAGTGTAAAGAAATAGTCTATATAATGATTGAGTATAGCTTATTACATTAGTCTCCTTCTTTTCTGATTATGTGTAGTTCTCATCAGTCAAGGACTGTAATCTCAGATAATGCAGAACTCAGAGTTCAGATCAGACAATTATAGCTGACTCATTTTACAAGATATTATTAGTCACAGCTGTGAGATCTCTCATCAAGAATATCTTCAATCTCTCATTCAAGTTCATTATCTTCTTTTATGATTCCTGGTAGCTGTCAGTTGAATATCAGTTGAGAAGAGAATAGATCAGTGATAATGTAATGAAGTAAGCTCATGTGAAAAATATCATGAATCTCTGATAATGTGTTAAGATGATAGTTATGACTATCTAGAACTTCTGTCACTTTATACTTAACATAGTGATAATTCAGTGTATAAGATGAACATGTAATCTGTATATTCTTGAGATTTAATCACATTAAGTCTTCTATCTTATATTGCTTAGCGGGATCTCAGTGAATATTGATTTGATTCTCTTGATCTTGTTTCATGATTGTCATGAAGATCTCTGCTCAGTTGCAGATATCTCAGAGCTTCATTACTATATTATCAGTGATCTGAATTGAACTGTGAGAGTTTAGTGTAAAATGCATAATTTCTAGAAGATTTAATACTTTCATGTGATAACTATGTGTAAGGAAGAACAGGCTTACATCTGTTGAGACAGCATCTCAGCTGTTGATAGTGATCTCTGTGTGTAGAAGAAGATCATATCAATTATCTTATAAATGATTACAGAACTTATAAAGATAATTCTTTACAGTCTGAATTATTCATTCTGACATATCATCAGTCTCAGAGTGATAGATAGACTGGCCGCCGGGATAATGAATTTCAC
This sequence comes from Blastomyces gilchristii SLH14081, assembly GCF_000003855.2. NCBI lineage: Eukaryota > Fungi > Ascomycota > Eurotiomycetes > Onygenales > Ajellomycetaceae > Blastomyces > Blastomyces gilchristii. The sequence goes on along the minus strand of NW_003101658.1, from coordinate 688,622 downwards.
ATTTGATCTCATTTGATCTGGTCTCATACGAAT
>NW_003101658.1:646508-688489 GCF_000003855.2 Blastomyces gilchristii SLH14081 | reverse complement strand
TCACACTTAGATGAGATTTAAAAGTCATTTAGAGTAATAGAAATAATTTAAATTGAGAAGTGAAAATCATGATCTCATTTGAAAAATGTGACAAGAGTAGACAGTAAGTTTCACTGAGACAGTATGAGACTACTATCTAATGTTAAAACCGTGTAATGAGATCAGTTGAATTGGTAATGAGACTATCAAAAAATCTGGTCCTGGTCCCAGACACGGTCACACGGTCACTCTAGTAATAGACAGTTGATAAACAGTGTGTAATCTTGAGAACTTGACAGATTCTTGTTCAGAGAGTATTCATGAATTGACAGTTTTAATCTGATACTATAGATCTCAGTAATTCATGTATCTGATAGAATGAGCTTCATAGAAAAGCTTCAGTGACTTGTTCAGTATTCATCTTATCACAAGATTTCAATATTACATCTTTGCTCAATCAGTTCACAATGATCAGAATATTCTTATAATTCTTACTCTTAGAGAGATTAACAGCAAAGTTAATTACTACATCTTATCAGATTCTATCAGAGATATTAAGTGATTTCAGTAGATCTTTTCTACAGTTCTTTCACAAGATAATGAAAGAATAACAGTTACAGTTTTAAACAAAACATCTGATACTATTTAATATCTCAGGCCAGTAGAACTCTCAAGAGATCATTTGATACAATTGTTCATAATCTGAGTGACTGATTATATGTGAATCATGCATCTCTTGCATTATTCAAGTGTGTAAGAGTTCAGAGTGAAAGACTCAATATCATTCACAGAACTATAAAGTGTTATTGTCATTAATTAAGCATTCTGAGATGTCAGTTCTTATATGTAGTTCTGGGAGAAATCAGAGTGCTTCTTAATATACTGCTTCAGTAAGTGCTTGAAGAAGTTCATCAGTTTGAGCTGTTATATGTCATAATTCATTCAGTGTAGATTCAGAAGAAGTTGAGATATCAGTATTAATATCAGTGTCAGTGTCAGTGTCAGTGTTAGTGACAGTTCAGAGAGAAAGTATTCTAATTGAAGAAGTGTATATAGTGTTATGAGTTATTTTATCTTGATCAACTAATATCTTCAGATCTAGAAGCTGATGTTCTTGATTCATTCAATAAGTATCTGTTACATCAGAAGGCATATCTTACTCTCATTGTAAGAGAACATCTGCTATTAAGTTCTGACTGCTGAGATGATAGTGTATTATAAAATAAAAGTGACTTAAGAACTCAGATCATTGCATCTGTTATTCAGTGAGTTTACAGATAGTTATGAAATACTTGAGATTCTTATAATCTGTAATTATCTCAAATTCAGAGATATTTCAGAGTTCAGAGTCTCATTCTTCTAGATAGTATACAATTACAAGAAGTTTCTTATCATAGATCTCATAGTTGCATTCAGTGTAGACTGATCGTGTGACCGTGTCTGAGACCAGGATCGGATTTTTTGATAGTTTCATTATCAATTCGACTGATCTCATTACACGGTTTTAATATTAGATAGTAGTCTCATACTGTTTCAGTGAGACTTACTGTCTACTCTTATCACATTTTCCAAATGAGACCATGATTTTCACTTCTCAATTTAAATTATTTTTATTGCTTTAAATGACTTTAAATCTCATTTGAGTGTTATCAAAAAGCGTTACTTTTTAAAAAATTAAAAATAGTCTAAAAAAAACCTTAGAATGTCTAAAAATAGTAACTTTATGCCAAGAATGAGACTAAATGAGATCAAATGAAACTACTTTCTCATTTTTTTCAAGTCATGGTTTCATTTTAAGATCTAATATATAGTCACTTTGCATGTTTTTTTAATGACTAGTCTCAGTGAGATTCATGTCAAGAAATGTATGAGACCAGATTAAATGAGATCAAACATGAAATTCATGATTCTGACGGCCAGTCTAATTCAGTGAGACTCAGTTTCTTAGATATGAAGATACATAATTATAAGATATTTTCATTATTATATTGCAATATAGCTTTCTCTGTAATATAGTTAGAGAAGTCAGCTTCAACAACTGTTTTATAATCCGAGTTAAATATTATTAGTAGAGAAGTATTGATAAACATCTTCTTTATCTGTATAAATACAGCTTCAGTGTCTGCTGATCACTGAAATACTGAGTTCTTTCTGATAAGTTCTGTAAGTGATCTTATAATATCTGAGAAGTTTTATATAAATCACTGATAGAAGGTAGATAATCTGATGAAGCTTTATATATCTTTCACAGTATGTGAAGCTTCTCATTCAAGAATAACAGAGACTTTCTCAGAATTCATTCAAATCTTCTTATCAGCTTCTATGATAAAACCTAGATATTTAATACTCTTGACTTCAAAGTCATACTTATTAATATCTATTGATAGTTCTGCTTCTCATAATTATTATAATACTCTTTATACATGTTCTTGATATTCTTTTCTGAACTCATCAGTGAAGATGAGAATGTTATTAAGATATACAGATACAAATTTATCAAGAAAATCTCAGAGTACTCAGTTAATATACTTCTGAAATGTACTGAGAGCATTGATCAGTTCAAAGAGTATAACTATTCATTTAAAGAGACTATAACATGTTCAGAATGCTGTAAGTCATTCATCTTCTTCAGTGATACAGATTTTATAAAACATGATGATAATATCTAGTTTTATAAATTTTTGAGCTTGTTCAATGCAAGCTAGAGTTTCATTGATAAGAGATAAAGAATAGCAGTTCTTCTTGATTAATCTGTTCAATTCTTAATAGTTTACACAGAATCAGAGTTCTTTATCTGATTTCTTTACAAAGAGAATAGAAGCTGCAGCAGAAGAGTTACTTATATATATAAATCTCTTATTTAACAGATCATTGAGTGTCTTCTGAAGAAGAAGGAGTTTATCTTGAGATATATTATAAAGAGAGTCTTATGATGACTTAAGATTCTTATCATTCTTCTTTTCTAACTTGATACTGTGATCTACTTCTGAGTCTTGTAAGAGAAGTATATTTGTAATATTATCTTATCAGAAGACATCTAGATATTCATAATATTATTAAGAGAGTTTTGTATGAAAATCTGTTATTATAGTATAGAATAACTTCTCTAGAGCTTTCTTAATATCAGTGAGACTAATGAAATAGATTATTATATAATTCTGCTATTAGTAATCTTTTCAGTGACTTTCTTTTCAGAGAATTTCATAGGTATTAACAGAGATCTGTGTCAGATTCATAGTCTTATAAATATCATCTTTATGAACTCTATCATTATTAGAGAATATTAAGCTTCTGTTTTAAGTATTTAATAAGATGTCTTATTCAGATAGTCAGACAAGTTCTAATATAAGATATAATCAAGATTATTAACTTTATATATATAGATATCTTTATATTGATATTCTCTGACATCTATATTCAACTTTATCATGTAACAGATATAAACATCTTTTAAGTCATTAAATTCTGTGAGAAGTCAGAGTTTTGATAAGAGAATACACTGAAGATTATAATATCTTACAACTGAAGATTTAATTATTATATAATAATATAGATCACTGTCTATCATAGCTTTTATATTATACATGTTATTGATTACAGTAGATACAAGAATTACATTCATTATTATTTTCTCTTCAAATTATTATTATCTGATCTCTTCAAGCTTCTGTTTATGAATTTGAACAGAAGTTAATCTTTTCTCTGTTTTATCAGAGTATTCTCATAGTTATCTTCTGAATCTTTCTTCAATACAATGTGATTAATATGAATAGACATTGATTCATTCTTTGAGTGAGAAGATACATAGGCTGATTAGCAGTTAGAAGCAATGTATTCTGATTAATTATAGTTAATACACACTTCTTGTTGACATTGATCAGTGACTTCTTTGAGAGTCATCTCAGAAACTTAAAAGCCTGTTCAGACAGCAGAGACTCTTGCTTATATATAGATATTTAAGTCTACTCAGTTCATGACATCTGCATCATTGTTGTTATTTCTCAGTGCAGATGTATAAGTGACTGAGATGTAATATCTTCTATCACTGTTCTGTATACTCTTGAGCTTGATAAGACAGTTATTCAATGTTCAGAGTTATATACAGAAATCTTCATAAGTCTGATCTTCATCTACACTTATAAGAGTCTGTAAGAGTTTGAAAGTTAATGTCTTCTTAAGTATACTAATATTCATTCAGTTCTCTCAAGATTGATCACCTGCTTCTAGAATCTTGATGTTGAAGTCAGGAATAAATATTGTAAGAGAAGTATTTCTCTGTCAGATACTCTGTAATTAATCTAATACTTTCTGTTGCATGACAGTGTCTCAGAACAGAATATCAAGATATTTAATAATATTATCAGATGTTTATAACACTGATTCATATGCTTTTCTCTATGAATGAAACTTCTGTTTCATGTAATTCTTCAATCATTTATTAATATATTAATCTTGATTAATTAGTGAACTGATGACATCTTTATCTACACTTAGTTTCACAAGCATTTTCAATCTTTATAATAAGTAGAGAGTGAGATCAGAAGTATTGAAATATACAGAAGTATTTAAGTATTTCTTCAGTGTTTATATTATATTTATATTTAATTCTGTCAGTGTTGAGATTGTCTATACAGAGGTTTCTTATTGAGATAATCACTGAATCTCTTTATATTGATGTTATTGAGTTACATGTATATCAGCTATCTGTTACTGTTGTAATTTCAATATTACTTAAAGTGACTGTGACACTGCATCTATGCTTGTATTTGAGAGTTCTCTTATATTATCAGTAAACATAGCTGTATTGTTCATTAGATGTATGTAATTGTATGAATATCTCATATATCTGTGTCAGAACTCTCAGATCTTTCACTGACATTCTCTTTGTAAGATTTTATTCTCTTTGTAAGATCTTGTTACAGAGTCAGAGTGACTGATAAGTAAGCTTCTATCTGAGAACTCAGTGTCTGCTTAACTGTTTGATCATTTCTCTATTTCTTATGTATTATTATGTATTCAGATATCATCTTAATGAATAATCATTTCTAATAAGAAGATAATGAATGTTTTTCAAGTATAAGAAATCTACACTGAATAGATCAGTATAATATTTATAGGTCTTATATAACAAAGTAAAAAATATTAAAGAAGAAAAAGAAAGAGAAAGTGTGAGAATCAGTAATCAGAGTGAATATTTATACATATATGCAGTATGTATATAATGAAGCTTCAGAGCAGAATAATAGAAATTTCATGAGTTTTTCAGCTGAGAATCAGTGATCAAGAATGACTGAGAATTGAAGCTTTAAGCGGAATCTATGAAGTGTAAAGAAATAGTCTATATGATGATCAGACGCAGCCTGCTACAGTAAAAGCTTTTATAAATTATAATTCAGTAGATAATCTTAAGTAATTATAGCTTAAGAAAGTTTCTTTTTAATTTATAGATATCTCTGAAGATTATATTTAAAAACTCAGTTTAAAAGTGTTTATAGATAGTAAGTATTTCTTATAGAAAAATAGCTTAATTTTATAAGAGATACTTAAGAATATTCTTTATTAAAATTAATTTATTTATAAGTTCAGAGAGTTTCTCTGTTATATATATAAAAAATAATATTTTCTAAGTAATTAATAAGTTCTCTAAGACTTCTTTTATAAGAGTTATTTATAATTTAGATAGCTACTTCTGAGTATCTACAGTAGAGTTTATAGAAATTAAAGTATATAAGTTTTTAGTTCTTTCAGTTATAATAGATAGTTACTGACTGATAGAGCTTGAAATATAAGAATAAGTACTTATAGATAATTATTCAAATATTTATAGCTTGATATAATATATACTAATAACTACTAGAAGTATTTATAGTAGAAAGATAAAATATAGAGATTAAATATATAATAGTATTTAAGCTGAGTTATAAATAGTAGTCATGAACTTCAGTCTATATAGTTATGTGTAGTTAAGAGCTGCTAACTTTATTAATTATATAAGAGATAGAAATAGAGATAAAGAATCTATGAGAAGTTAGATTTCTTACATTTTTCTATAACTGTAAGAGGTCTACACTGAATAGATTGGTATAATATTGATAGATCTTATATAACAAAGATAAAAATGTTAGAGAAGAAAAGAAAGAGAAAGTGTAAGAATTGATGATTGAGATGAATATTTATACGCGTATGTGATGGCATACACAGTGGAGCTTCGGGGTGGGAGAATATATGCGTGTTTGTAGTGACTGAGAATCAGTGATTGAGAATGACTGAGAATCAGAGTGTATGTGTTCAAGAATGAAGTGATTGAAATCTGTGAAGTGTAACAGAATAGTCTATATAATTGATCAGACACAGTTCATCATATTAGTCTCTTCTTTCAGAAGCAGTTCTTATCAGTCAAGAGCTGCTGTTTCAGATAATATAGAACTCAGAGTTCAGATCAGTTGATTATAACTGACTCATTTCATAAGATATTATCAGCTGCAGTCATGAGATCTCTCATTGAGAATATTCTCAATCTCTCACTTAAGCTTATTATCTTCTTCTATGATGTCTGATAACTGTCAGTTAGAAGTTAGTTGAGAAGAAAACAGATCAGTGATAGTGCAGCAGAGCAAGCTTGTATAAAATACATTATAAATCTCTAATAATGTGTCAAGACAGTAGTTATAACTATCTAGAACTTCTATCACTTTATACTTAATATGACAGTAATCTAGTGTATGAGATGAATATGTGATTCATATATTCTTAAGATTTAATTATATCAGATCTTCTATTTTATATTATTTAGTGAGATCTCAGTGAATATTGATTTAATTCTCTTGATCTTGTTTCACAGTTATTATGAAGACCTCTACTCAATCACAGACATTTCAGAGTTTCATTACTATATTATCAGCAATCTGAATCAGACTGCAGAGATCTGATATAAACTGTGTAATCTCTAGAAGATTCAACACTTTTATATGATATTTATGTGTAAGAAAGAACAGACTTATATCTATTAAAATAACATCTTGACTGTTGATAGTGATCTCTGTATGTAGAAGAAGATCATATCAATTATCTTATAAGTAGTTACAGAACTTACAGAGATAATTCTTCACAGTCTGAATTATTTATTCTGATACATTATCAATCTTGAGATAATAGACAGTTGATAGATGATGTATAATCTTGAGAACTTGACAGATTCTTATTCAGAGAATGCTCATGAATTAATAATCTCAATTCAATACTATAGATCTTAATAATTTATATATCTGATAGAACAGACTTTATAGAAAAGCTTCAGCAACTTATTCAGTATTTATCTTATTAAAAGATTTCAATATTATATCTTTACTCAGTTAATTCACAATGATCAGAATGTTTCTATAATTCTTACTTTTAGATAGATTAATAGTAAGATCAATTACTACATCTCATCAGATTCTATTAGAAATATTAAGTAATTTTAATAGATCTTTTCTACAGTTCTTTTATAAAATAATAGAAGAATAGTGATTACAGTTTCAGATAAAGTATCTGATACTATTTAATATCTTAAATTAGTAGAACTCTTGAGAGATCATTCTATACAGTTATTCACAGTCTGAATAATCAGTTATATATAAATTATGCATCTCTTGTATTATCTGAGTGTATAAGAATTTGAAGTGAGAGATTCAGTATTATTCACAGAATTATAGAGTATTATTATTATTGATTGAATATTCTGAGATATCAGTTCTTATACATAGTTCTGAAGAAAATCAGAGTACTTTTTAATATACTACTTCAGTGAGAATCTGAAGAAGTTCATTTATCTAAGCTACTGTATATCACAGTTTATTCAGTGTAGAAGAAGTGAAGATATCAATAACAGTTCTAACTGAAGAAGTATATATAATGTCATAAACTGTTTCATCTTAATTAACTAGTATCTTTAGATTCAAGAGCTGATGCTCTCAGTTCATTCAGTGAGTATCTATTACATCAGATAATATATCTTACTCTTATTATAAAAAAGCATCTGTTATTGAGTTCTAGCTATCAGAATAGTAGTATATTATAAAATAAAAACAGTTTAAGAACTCAGATCATTGTATCTATTATTTAGTAAGTTTATAGATAGTTATAAAGTATTTAAGATTCTTATAATCTATGACTATCTCAAATTCAGAGATACTTCAGAGTTCAGAGTTCTATTCTTCTAAACAGTGTATAATTATAAGAAGTTTCTTATTATAGATCTCATAATTATATTCAACAGAACTCAGTTTCTTAGATATAAAGATATATAATTGTAGAATATCTTCATTATTATATTATAATATCACTTCTTCTATTATATAGTCAGAGAAATCAGCTTCAATAACTATCTTATAATCAGAATTAAATATTATTAGTAAAGAAGTATTAATGAATATCTTCTTTATCTGTATAAATACAGCTTCAGTATTTACTAATTATTGAAATACTGAGTCTTTCTTAGTAAGATCTGTAAGTGATCTTATAATATCTGAGAAGTTTTGTATAAATTATTAATAGAAGTTAGTAAATCTGATGAAGTTTCATATATCTTTCACAGTATACAGAGCTTCTCATTCAAGAATAACAGAGATTTTCTCAGAATTCATTTGAATTCTCTTATCAGCTTCTATAATAAAACTCAGATACTTAATACTCTTGACTTTAAAATCACACTTATCAATATCTATCAGTAGTTCTACTTCTTATAGTTATTATAATATCTTTTATATATACTCTTGATATTCTTTTCTAAATTCATCAGTGAAGATAAGAATGTTATCTAGATAAGTAGATACAAACTTATTAAGAAAATCTTGAAGTGCTCAGTTAATATACTTCTGAAATATACTGAGAGTATTAGTCAGTTCAAAGAATGTGACTATTCATTCAAAGAGACTATAACATGTTCAGAATACTGTAAGTTATTTATCTTCTTCAGTGATATGAATCTTATGAAATGTGATAATAATATTTAATTTTATAAATCATTGAGCTCATCTGATTCATGCTAGAGTTTCATTGATAAAAGATAAGAGATATCAATCTTTCTTTATCAATCTGTTCAGATCTCAGTAGTTCATACAGAATTAGAGTTCTTCATCTAGTTTTTTTATAAAGAGAATAGAGACTGCAGTGAAAGAGTTGTTAATATATATAAATTCTTTATTTAACAGATTATTGAGTGTCTTTTAAAGAAGAAGAAGTTTATCTCAGAATATGTTATAAAGAGAGTCTTATAATAATTCAGAATTCTTATCATTCTTTTTCTCTAACTTGATACTATGATTCACTCTGAGATCTTATAAGAGAGATATATTTATAATATTATCTTATTAAAAGATATCTAGATATTTATAATATTATTAAGAGAGTTTTATATAAGAATCTATTATTATAATATAAGATAATTTTTCTAGAGTCTTTTTAATATCAGTCAGACTAATAAAATAGATTGATATATAATTCTACTATCAGTGATTCTTTTAGCAACTTCTTTTTCTAAGTATTTTATAAATATTGACAGAGATCTGTGTCAGATTAATAGTTTTATAAATATCATCTTTATAAATTCTATCATTGTTAGAGAATATCAAGCTTCTATTTTAAGTATTTAATAAGATATCTTATTCAGATAGTCAGATAAGTTCTAATATAAGATTATAATCAAGATTATCAACTTTATATATATAGATATCTTTATATTAATATTCTCTTACATCTATAATTAGCTTTATTATGTAATGAGTATAAATATCTTTTGAATTGTCAAATTCTGTGAGAAGTCAAGATTTTAATAAAGAAATATACTGAAGATTATAATATCTTATAACTGAAGATTTTATTATTATATAGTGATATAGATTACTGTCTATTATAGCTTTTATATTATATATATTATCAATCACAGTAGATATAAGAATTATATTCATTATTATCTTCTCTTTAAATCATTATTATTCAATCTCTTCAAGCTTTTATTTATGAATTTGAATAGAAGCTAATCTTTTTTCTATTTCACTGAGATATTTTTATAGTTATCTTCTGAATCTTTCTCTAATATAATATGATTGATGTGAATAGATACTAATTCATTCTTTAAATAAGAAGATGCTGATCTTTCTCTTAAGTATGAAGATATATAGATTAATCAGCAGTTGAAAGTAATATATTCTAATCAGTTACAGTTGATATATACTCTATATTAATATTGATCAGCAACTTCTTCAGAAGTAATTTCAGAGACTCAGAAGTCTATCTGAACAGCAGAGATTCTTGCTTATATATAGATATTCAAGTCTACTCAATTCATAATATCTGTATCATTGTTATTTCTCAGTGTAGATATATAAGTTACTGAGATATAATATCTTCTATTACTATTCTGTATATTCTTGAGCTTAGTAAGATAGTTATTCATTATCTGAAGCTGTGTACAGAAGTCTTTATAAGTCTGATCTTTATCTACACTTATAAGAGCTTGTAAGAGTTTAAAAGTTAATATCTTCTTAAGTATGCTAATCTTCATTCAATTCTCTCAAGATTGATTATCTACTTCTAGAATCTTGATATTGAAGTCAGAGATGAATATTATAAGAGAAATATTTCTCTGTTAAATACTCTATAGTTAATCTAATACTTTCTATTATATAACAGTATCTTAGAACAGAATATCAAGATATTTCATAATATTATTAGATATTTATAACACTGATTTATATACTTTCATTTATAAATGAAACTTCTATTTCATGCAATCTTTCAATTATTCATTAATATATTAATCTTAATTAATTAATGAACTGATGATATCTTTATCTACACTCAGTTTCATAAGTATTTTCATTCTTTATAATGAGTAGAGAGTGAGATCAGAAGTATTAAAATATATAGAAGTATTTAAGCATTCTTTCAGCACTTTTATATTCAATTCTGTAGATGTTGAAATTATATGAGTTAATTATTGAATCTCTTTGTATTGATATTATTAAGTTATATATATATCAGCTATTTATTATTATTATAGTTTTAATATTACTCAGAGTCACTGTAACACTGTATCTATACTTATATTCAGAGATTCTTTCATATTATCATTAGATATGATTATATTGTTTATTAAATATGTGATATCTGTGAAATTTAAAGAAGTATAATTATATGAATATCTCATATATCTGAGTGTCAGAACTCTCAGATCTTTCACTGATATTCTCTTTATAAAATCTTATTACAGAATCAGAGTGACTGATAAGCAGCTTCTATCTGAGAACTCAGTGTTCACTTAACTATTTCTCTATTTCTTATATATTATTATATATTTGAATATCTCTTGATGAATAATTATTTCTGATAAGAAGATAATACATAAATAATCATTTTCTAATAAGAAGATAATGAACATTTTTATAGTGTAAGAGGCCTACACTGAATAGATTAATATAATATTGATAGATCTTATATAACAAAGATAAAAACATTAGAGAAGAAAAGAAAGAGAAAGTATGAGAATTGATGATCAAGGTGGATATTTATATGTGTATGTGGTGATGTACACAGTGGAGCTTCGGGGCGGGAGAATATACGCGCGTTCATAGCAGCCGAGGATCAGCGATTGAGAATGGCTGAGAATCGGAGTGTACGCGTTCAAGAATGAAGTGGTTGAAATCTGTGGAGTGTAACAGAATAGTCTATATGATTGATCGGGCGCAGCCCGCCACAATAACTATTATTATTATTATTAATAATATTGATTTTGTAAATATAAATATAAGCTCTGAGAAATCAAAGATATTAAAAACTCTATTAAATTAATATTATAATTTTGATCATATTTATATTAATACTATAATTACTATAGTCAAGAATTTTTATATCAGAGTTATAATTAAAAGTTTTAAGACTTAGTTTTTTTATAAAGAGTGTGTTAAAGCAGATATAACATAAAATTATTCAAAAACATTTATACTCTTTAAATATCTCCACAATCACAGGTCAGTCAGAGATCTTCCAAAATCAAGAAGATTGGCAGATAGAGCTAGGTCTCTTCACCTTACAATTTGTATGGCAATTTGACCCGGGGTTGTGAGTGTCATGGGAAAATCCCATGCGGGGGCTTCCAACTGCATTTGGTTGAATAACTCCACCACCAGACAAGGTATGTGGTGAGCGTTGGTGTCAAAATGCTCGTATGATCGAGGGCTGTTCGATGGATCTATTGGCGGTTTCTTATTCGAAAAATTGAGCGAGTTCGTGGTGGAGCGGTAGGTTCATAATAAGAATATATAAAATATAAAATAAGTGACAATTAAATACATGCAATAATAACTTTTCAGCTCAAAAACATAGAGCAATTGATTGTAGTGATTTATACACCTCTTTGTTTATTAGAAATCTAAGGTGCTTAAGTTCCAGATTTAATGTATCCCCTGCAGCTTTTGAACCTGCATGCCTTTGGTTTCCCACGCCAAGGCACTTTTAATATAGTCTCAGACACAGTCATACAGCCAGTCTAATAACAGCACACATAAGACAAGAGAATTATGAGAAAAGAAAGAGAAAACAAAGATCTTGAGGAGAAGATATTCAAGCAGTAAAGATTTATATAGTTCAGAAAGCAGTGATGTTTGATGTTGGACTAAACCCAATTGAGTGGGAGCTAAACCATGGAAGGTAAGTATACCTTAGGTACTGTTTGTTTATTCGCTCTCCACTCCATCTCCTCTTGATATTGACTCTCAGAGAACAATCCGTATTCCAAGGGTTATTAAATATCTCTGATCCTCTATTTGCCGAGAGGTAACTCACCCATATATATGTATTGCCAGCAGCTCATTGACTGAGAATTGGCACCACATTTGGCCAATTAAAACAGCGGTTTTGGTGTTTGGCTAGCCCTATCCTAGGCATCGCGTGGATATTTACATCCACCTTCTCTTCAATTTAGATATATCCACTTCAGCTTCAACTAGCTTGCTGTGCATTACATACGAACATCAATTCCCCCTCTCATACACAACAAAAACTCCACCCAAGAAAATCATTTCCTCTACAGTTAAAAGAACAAGGCCTATCTTCCTCCCTCGCCATCAACATGGCGCTGCGGGATCACGACCTGCCCTCCGATGACGACGAGAACGGCGCCCTCTTCGCCGCCCTCGAAAGAGAAGAAGATAACCCCTCCTACAAAGCCCAGCGCATCGAGCAACTACAATCAGAACTAGCCTCCCGAGCCCAGCAGCAGCAACAACAACAGCAACAACAAAAGGACAGCAACAGCAGCAACAACGCCGCAACCCTCCAAAACACCCTCGTCCCCACCCTCCCCTCTGACCAGTCGCTCCTCGACTTCACAACCCGCCACCCGCGCTGCGTCATCCACTTCTCCCACCCCGACTTCGCCCGCTGCGCCGTGATGGACAAACACATCCACGCCCTCGCCTCGCTGCACCACGAGGCCCGCTTCGCGACCGCGGATGTGCGCACGATCCCGTTCGTCGTGGAGAAGCTGAAGGTTAAGGTGCTGCCGTGCGTCATTGGGTTTGTGGACGGGGTGGGCGTGGAGAGGATTGTGGGGTTCGAAGGGCTGGGGTATGGGGGCAGGCTGGATGCTGATGAGGAGTTCCGGACTGGGGAGTTGGAGAGGAGGTTGCTGGGGCGGGGGTGTTTGATTAAGCGGAGGATTGGGGAGGGCGATGAGGTTGGGAGTGATGTTGATGGGGAGGGGGAGGAGGAGGTTAGGAGGAAGAAGGGGGGAAGGGGGATTAGGGGTGGACTGAGGAGGGGGACGGTGGTGAATGATGATGACGAGGAGGAGGAGGATTGGGATTGAGGGCGGTTGTTGGGTTCTTTTGTGGGATTTGGGCATATTTTATGTGGATTTATGCGTGATTGCGCCAGATGGGATATCTGGTCAGGCGGGGGCGTTTATTCTACTTCCTTGCTATCAGCTCAAGATACTGATGCACAGGGTAGTCGAATATATGCAGCCCCTAGGTAACCCTCATTTTTCTTTAATCGAGAGGAAGGAAAACAGGCTATGGCACTTTGATGATATATCGCCCACTGTTTACGATTTGCTATTCCTAACGAGCCAGCCATCTCACCGTCCCTACCGACGATGGGAGATTGACTACGCACACCCCCGTTGGGCATCTCGCCATCGCCTTATCCTCTCTACCTCCGGGTATTCTTCCCATATCCTGAAAGAAGAGACAGGCTTTTTATTTCTGGGTAGAACAGACCCAAAGATACGCAGAGCAGGCGCCAAAGACCGGAAGAAAAAGACAATAATGCAGGAGAAGCATGGTTTATAAAGACAGCCATTGTTTATACTACCTACCCTTCATCTCAACTGTTAAGTCTAGATGAAGCTAGAGTGGGACGCAAAACCCTGTTTAATAAACTATTACTAATATCTCCATTATATATGCCTCAGAAAATATGTATTTCCATCTCTCAAGTAAAACAGTAGCAGTCCATAGCTCTCATAAAGTATATGGCTTGAATATACATGTACATGCACCCCTCGGGCGAATGGCAAATAGAACAACACCCCCCAACAAAAAAGGGGAAACCAAAGGCGGGGGGAAAGCTTTTAGTGAAAAAAGAAGAACAGTACGGAGCGTCTATATTATTATAATACACTTCAGGAGAAAACGCGATATGAAAAAGAAAGAAAGAAAACGAGAATGAAGAGAGAACTGTAACATGTAACTAACTAACAGGAAAGGCAGTAAAACGAAAAACTTTGAACGGAAACAATGAAAGAAGAGACAAGAGGGGACGAAAAACAAAACAAAATAAAAATAAAAAAATAAAAAAATAAAAAATAAAAAATAAAAAATAAAAAATAAAAATAAAAAATGAATATTCAGTTTTATTCATATATATTATTATATAATAAGAAACGACAGGGCGAGGAATGGCAGCGATGTATTATGTACACTCTATTACCGTCTAGGGTCATGGGAGGTGTAAGTCCGTCTCGAGAAAAAGAAGCGGGGGGCGCGTATGTATTGGAAGAAGAGACAAATACACGATAATGCGTAATGATTAAATTGGAGCTAGTTATGAAAAACAAAAGAGAAGACAAGAAAGAGGATAAAGAGTTTGCAAGAAAGTTAAGTAGAGGAACGAGACAGGGGAAAAAAAAAAATATGCAGGAAAGGCGTCGGTTTGTGGCGAACGTGGAAGCTTTGGGGATATACGGTTGCTGAGGGGAGAAGAGAATTATAGTTTAACAAGAATACGAGAGGAGAAGAGAATGGGGAGAAGACGGTTGAAGAAGTAGAAGAAAAGATAAGAAAAGGAACAACGGACGTAAAAAGAAGTAATTTATGAGTATAAAACAGGTAGGGTAGAAGAGCAAGTTTTGTTCTATACAGGTATACATGCAGGTTAGGACACAGGGCGTTCGTTAATCGAGCTGTGCGATGAGTGGTTTAACACGCGTATCATAAAGCAAAGGAGCAGAAATGAAACGCAAAGCGGAGCAAAGCAAGATGGAAACGAAAAGGGGAAACATGAATAATAAGGAACAAGTAGTAGCCAGCGGCCACACAGAAAGGTAAGAAAAAAGTGAAAAAAAAAAAAAAATGAAACCATACAGGGGCGCGGCAATGCATGATTAGTAGTTAAAGAGGTGGTCCCTAAAGAAATGCAAACAATGGTTACAGTCTGGCCCCGTTCAACAGAAATGATATAGACACGACAACAACCGCCAACTAACCGGCAACCTGTCAAGGAAGCAAAACATCAAAAAAGTAACTCCCCCCTCCCCGCCTCTCGATCACTTTTATTATCTAATGTGAGTTGACGGTGAGGGTTGGAGGGCAACGAAGCAGATGAACATATAAGGATATCAACATGGAGAAAAAAACTTGGGGGAAAAAAGAAAAACTACCGGCGACCTATAATTGCTGTGGCGTTCGTTTTTTATTAGATGGCAATACTCTTCATCCCTTCCAAAGCATTAGCGTCCGGGCTCGTCAGGTTACTTCGGCGCTTGCTCTTTTCCTTCTCTTTCTCTTTCGATGGAGCAGGAGAAGGGTCAGTATCTGCGGGTTCGGTGGGGATAAGGTCGCTCTTCGACGTGTCTGTCATCGATGTTGCTGCTGTCGTTGTTGTTGTAGTAAAAGAGGCCGCATCGACAAGACTATCCGCCTTCTTGGCCGCATCTGCATTCACCGAGGCGGAACCATCGATTTTGTTGTTGTTGTGGTTCTTATTACTGCCACCCGGGTTCACTGGCGAGGTCGTTTCTTCCGTGACTCGGGCAAGAGGGCTCGAGACCCCAAATGCGGTTTTCGGACTTGCGTTTGGTCCTCGGGAGGGGAATCGATGGGGAGAACGTCCGCGTTCGTCGCCGCTGGCAGCTGCTGTTGGGCTTCCGTAAGGAGAATCTCTGTTTCCATTCACACCGGTATTCACCCCGAGCCCGTTCGGGGTCTTTCTCCGCGGAGGTCTCCGGCCGTACTTTTGATCTGTGCGCCATCGTAGAATTTCGAGGTAAGGGGGTTCAACACCCGGTTGCTTAAATTGTTTCAGCTTGAGCTCGCCAGAGTCGTCGTCCACGAAGGATTTTGGGGAACATAGATCGTCAGCAACAATGGCCAGAAATCCAGCCCATGATCTTGCAACCACGTATTTGCAGTCATAGTCACGGCCAAAGATAATAACCTGGCCCCATTTGCCCGCAGGCCCTGGGGCTAAGTCGACGGCAATGTTGTTTCCACCCCAGTCACGAGCCAGAGGGATCCAGCTGGGATGGGCATATGCTTTCTGTATGGCCTTTGGTGGCTGTGAGTCCTGTTTGTCCAGCAATTCCTGTCTCCATAACGGGTTGGGGCCCGTTTGCGCCGGTGGTGGCGGAGGTGCTGATGAGGAGGAAGGGGCGGAGCTTCCGCCAAAAGCTTTCGTGGGTTGCTGGAGAGGGGGGAAAGACGAGGTACTGAGAAATTCTTCATTCACGGTCCTCCAATTTCTCCATTCCTGAACGATTTCCTCGCAGTCGAGTAACATGCAGCCGAAAATGATACCCGTTGGCCTTCCGCCACGTTCTTGTCCGTCGTGAATTTGTAGAGATTCCCGAACCTCGAGTGGCAGAGTGCAGTCCAATTCATGTTCCAGTTCATTTACATCATTCTGCGTACACCCTTCACCCAATTGATCGTAAAGTTCTTCGTAGTGTGTTTCCGCCCATCGATCGATCTTTCTCCAAGAATGCGAAACAGGCGGAGGGGGCGGGGCGCCGTCATGGAAACTTTGCATTTGTATTTCTGTAGCAACACCATCTGGGCTATTGAGTTCGTTTGACCTTCTGTGTTGGGAGGATAACGACCTCATGCCTGGCGAGTACGGTCTAACGGGAGAGGTAACTCCTCCTTGTGAACCTGACCATCCTGGGCTGGAGGACCGCTTAGCGGGATCGTCTTCGAAGAAGGTCAGATCCGGACGAGATTCGAGAGCGCTTGTAGCTATGGAGGTGAGGGGAGCATTGCGGTTTTGGCTAAGAGGAACGTGTTGGCCGGTTCGATAGGGAGAATCGTGGGAGGCGTGTCTGTCATTGGAGGTCATTGTATGCCAGAAGGAGCGAAAAGCCGACCCCAAACTGAGAAAACAAACTATTAATTAGCATGTGGTCTGCCATTCTCACTGCTAACGGGGGAAGACGAAACGAAAAGAATCCAATAAAGCAATCCGTAGGCAATACGTACGAGGACGCCATGGCGGGCGAGAAGAGAGAGACAAGAGTTAGGTGAAACTTGGGCGGGTGAGTTGCGGTTCTCAGAGGCTCAAAAGGGTATCAAAAGGGTATCAAAAGGGTATATCGACCAGAGGGAGGAGTAAGTTTGACTCTCGTCAACAATCAGGGTCTAACAGCGATTCCTAGCCAGACGAAGATCGCAACCATGGAGATAAGAGATAAAACGGGTATCCGGCAAGCTGATCGGCAATGACACGACACGGGGAGTGTTCTTTTTCCAAGGGAGGGGAGGGAGAGCAAAACGATGGGGGATTTCGCAGGGACAAAAGAAAAGGGCCTAGAGATGCAGGATCCCGATTAGGAGAAGGGGGTCTAGGCCGTGGCACGGCACGACAAGGAGAGGTTGGCAGGTCGGGTGGAGGGAAAAAGAAGAATCCCAAATGTCTTGGAAGCTCTTAGAGTAGCCGGTAGAGAGACGATGGATGGAGAAGAAAGTCGGAGTTGGCGTGGGAGCGGGAGTTGACGTCGAAGTTGGAGTTGGAATTGGAATTGGCGCTGGGAAAGGGAAAAAAAAAAAAAAAAGAAACTCCAGACTGGGGCGGGTATGGTATGGTATGGTAGTTATTACGCCTGGTATTTGCTGGGTATCGCTGGTATTGCGGGTACTGGGTTACCCGAAACCGCGCTTGGGGATGGCTATGGGCAAACAAACAGTATCTGGTACGGTATAACACTTTGCGTAGGCCCTTCCAACTCCTCCCAGAAGAGAGAACACAAGAATTGTTTCTTGTATTTGTATTTGTATTTGTATTTGTTGGACATCTACTAATTTTCAATCTTGATAGAAAAAAATACATCTACACATTCTTGGGTTTATTGCCTTTTCTTGTTAAAAATCCACTGTGTTAGTTAGGCATGGATGGAGCTATGTTTCCAGTTTCATCATTGCAGCTATGATGATGAATGAGCCCTTCATTAATTTCTTCCCCCAATCGAACCGAAAGCCCCTTTTTTTTTGTTTTTTGTTGCCTCTGCAAAGCATCTTTTTCTCTCCCTCTCTCTATCTAGATATTTTTCTCTAGTAGTATTTCAAGGTTTGTACCTGAACCTCAAACCACAAAAAAAAGAAAAGGCCATTAGAGAATTAACTTCCATGGAGAAACTCTCTTCAATTTCGAGGGCAATAACTAATAATTTCTAATAAATAAATAAATTAAAACCAAAATTCAACCATTATTTCCACCCAGGGTTTGGGTCCCTTCAAGCCCCCTTCCCTTCCCTCCTCCCCATTGGGTATTTCGAAAATCCTAAATATATCATCCGGCTGGCCTCTCCTCTCCTCTCTCTCCCTGACGCCGTTGTTACGCTGGACGCTGAGCCTTCCTTATCGCCCTTCTCTCCTCTTTTGCCCCCTTCCCCCCCTTCCCCCGTTGTTGTGCACGATAAAGGCCGCCGTGGGGCGAAGAAACAAAAATCCCCCTTGCAATTTCCGAAACACACTTGGTTAATAATAATAAAGTTAATATAACTACTCCGTACACCCTTCCTTCCTTCCTTCCTTCCTTCCTTCCCTTCCCTTCCTCCCTTCCTTTTCCTCTCTCCCGCCCGCAAAACTTCGGCTCAAGATTGCCAACTGGCAACAAACAAGTCATCCATTCCAGCTATCTCTCTCTCTCTCTCTCTCTCTCTCTATCTTTTCTTCTTTTGGACATTCCTGACGTCAACTGGCACCTCTAACCGCCACCGAACGCCCCTCTGTGGACGATCTGCCAATGGGGACCGGGGGGGGGGGGGGGGGAATATGTATTCCTAATTTTTAAAAAGGGATTGCCCACGCTGGGTTCTAATTAACTGGCCACTGGGGGGGGGGGGGGATTTTAAGTACCTACCGATTTATTATTAATATGGCGGGTTGGTGGCCCCTTGAGGGGGGGGTCCCTCCCCGAAACTTATAATGGGGGGCCCGAAAGGGGCTTTGCTGGGGGGAAACCCCTTTTATTTTTGGGTTTTCGGGCGCTCCCCCGGATTATAATGGAAGAAATGGATGGGGGGGGGGGGGGGGGTGGATGAGATGAGATGATCATTATTTGGGGGGGGGTGAAGAGTGGAAAACTATTAACTAACTATCATACAGAGTACAATGAATGTGCCAGTGTGATGGGACAATATGCTGCTGTCCTTCAAACAAGAAGAAGAGTTCAAGAAATTGAACAACTTACCTGATATCAAAAGAGGATACATCACATTTTATTGTGACTTGAAACATCTGACTATCTCGAAAGTAGTACTCTGTACTCCGTATTCAGGGACAAAGGTGATTTTTAACAACAGTCTCAAGTTTATTTATATGAACTTTTTACTCTTACAAGCTACGAGATGTATATTTCCCTCTCACCTATTTCAAAAGAGTTCAAAGTTACCTACAGTCTGTAGAGCTGTATATTTTTCAATAAGCTTCAGTGTTAAAAGATCAATCATACAAAGTATGAGATACAAAATCAATACAGAGAGTATGTAAAAAATGAGTGTAGGTTTAATTCATTTGGCTAGCTAAGATGCTATTTGCTACTTATAAAATAAACAAAACCACGGCATGGGGAGACATGCATGCATTGCAGATGCCAGATAGAATTGCAGAAAGAAAAGAAATGAAGGAATGAAAGAGTGTGGTTGTCTGGCAGTATGATAGTTGAACAAAGAAATGAGGGAAGGGACAGAAAAGTAAATAAGCAACGGAACAGTAAAGAAACAAGAGCAATACCTGGAATAAGAAATGACAAATGAATGACTAGGGTGAGAAGCAAAATCAAAAGAAAACAAATAACAGAATTGGAAGGAGGAAAACAATACACAGGAAATGTGTGTGAATCAAGCCATCAAGGCAAGTGAAAGATAAGAGGCATTCCCAGTAGTATGTATTTTGCAGCCATACACTGGAACCGTGAATATGAAAGGCGGAAGGGGAAAAAAAAAAAAAAAAATAAGAAAAACCATCCCAAGCACTTGGAAATATGGTGTTGGGGATGAGAGAAACCAAGCAAGGAAGCTTTAAACGATAATGGTATAGGTAGGCGAGAGGAAGCGGGGGCCGTTCGATCAGACGAGTCTGTCTGGCCAATAATACCTTGAAACCAGTCATCAACTCCCTTCCACCTCGCGGTGTCGCTAATTCCCAACATCCCGTTTTTTCCTTATATAAAAAAAAACCCTTCCATGCATTCCTCCATATGATATGCCCCTCTAGACGCCGTGCTAATGGAAGCGAAAATAGATAAAGAAGAAAGAAAAAGAACTGACACCAAACGGGACACCTTGAAAATATGCTCCAAGCTAACCGGTCATATAATCATATCGAATCATCTCACCCGTGCCATGAAACCAAAAAAGCCGAGCACCCCGGAATAACGGGATAACACGAGAAGAAACCGAACTCAGTAAAGATATAGAGAAGAGAAGTGTAAAAATGAACTCCTAACAGAAAAACTAACGGGGGGTGGCTTCAACCATTATCTGAATTATCAATGCCCGGCGTAGTAAGGAAGTGAAAATAGAAAATAGAGGGAGCGGTACGAGCCAAATGCGAGTTGACATTATCGGAAAAAAATACTCCATGGATAAGCCCCCACCTTAAACCCTTTTCCCCCTAAAATAAGCTTGATTAATGGTTGGAATCGAGCTTCAGAATGCGGCGCAAGTCAGCCTCCATCTGCTTTGCGTCAATGGGGTTAGTCCTGGTAGAGCCGGACCGAGGAGAAGGCACATCTGGATTCGCATGTGGATGGACCCTGTTTGGAGTGGGAGACGTGAGATTCACGTATGTCTGAGAGCGCTTTAGGTGCGATTGGTTACCCTCGGTCGAGAAAGGCGGGCGGTCGGTAGGGCTTGTAGAGGAGAGCTCCCGGCGAAGATTGGACGACGGAGTTCGAGACGCTTGAGTGCCGTTACAGACGGACGACAGGTATTGATGTGCAATGCTACCACTGCCTGGACTGCGGCCTTTGGGGGAAATTTTTGGTTCTTCCGACGGAACTAGGGTTGGCGGACCGGAGGCGTGTCGAGCGAACGGCATGGCATTACCAGCAGTCCAACTTCTCGAGCCACCGAGGAGGTTCGAGTCGTTAAGCACCTTAGGCGACGCAGATGACGGGCGTTGAGGTCGTGGATTTAGTAGTAAATCCTTCAACGCCTCGGTTTTGGCTTTCCTCTGGTCTTCGTCGAGCGGCACGGCGTCGTTCGATTTTGAAGGAGAGCTGGCCGAACGAAGAGCATTAATTCTGTCCTTGTAGGGAGTAGCGAATGACGGTCCAATTGCCATTCTGCGATTGTCCGGCGATTCCAGCTCAAGTGGGAAAATAGCCCCGGGGGTCACTTCTTGTGCTTGCGACCTTGGCCGGCTCTGGAGATTTGGCTGCGATGGTGAGGGTTTCATAGATTTGGTCACGCTGTTGGTTGGTCTGTTCGTAACCTTTGCCCCCTTTGCAGATTTGAAAAGAAATTCCAAAGGCGATGGGATCTCCTCTGTGCTTTGTGGAGGAGCAACGGCGGTCTTGGGCTTTGTAGGCGTGTGATCAAGAGGCCCTATGACTTGCGACCCACCTTCGGGTGACCCCAAGGCTGCTCCCCCATCCGGTACAGATTTTGAGAAGAAGGTTGGGATAGGCAGAGCGGAGGGAGCAGGAGATGCATGGAAAGTTGGGCCAGCATAATGGGTGCCGTCTTTGAGGGTAGATAATATGTTAGGTTGCGATGCTGAGTGACCGTGGCCAATGGTTGTGCCGTTGGTCATTGGTGAAGGGTTGGAAGATTGGGTGATGTTCTTCTTCACTGGTTTCCCTTTCTTCTTTTGCGACGCGCCCTCAGAAACAGTATTAATCAAAGCTTCTCCAGGACTGGGACTCGGCGGACTCAAACGAGCGGGTGGAGGAGTGGAGTGGTTTTGGTTTTGGTTTTGGGTGGAGGATCCGTCGCGAAATGTAGTGTTGGCGGGGGGGCCCGCCTTGGAGTTTTTTCGAGTACGGCGAGGGTTGCGAGGGCCCTTTGGGGTAGTAGGGGTCGGAGTCGACATTATGACTCAAAAATATGGCTTAATAAATAGGCAGCCTGTATGTAGAGATAATAGAAGGAAATATAAACGCGACAGAAGAAGCCAAAAAGATCCACGCGAAAAACCGATGGGCTAAATGACGCCAGATAAAAAAGCGAAACACCCAAGACGAAGGAATCAAAAAGCAGATCTATTGCTGCGAATCAAGCGTTCGATCGAAACGAGTACCAGAGCCGAAAACAATCACGAATGTGAGGGATCAAAGCTAGGTTCTCGAGGGCGTTTCTTTGGAGGCGATGAAGGTGCTGTGTATCTGCGTGGTTGGGTAGCTGAAAGGAATGACTGAGTGAAGGAGAGGGAAACAGATGCCTGAAGCATATTCATAATTTAAGAAGCACACGCATAAGTGGTGGAAATATATGAAGAATAGAATAGTAACTGATATCTAGGAAGCGCGGAAGATGGTGGAAGATATGGATGCGATAGATGAAGGTGAGGAGGATGAAGTCAAGAGACAGAGAGAGGTTGTTGTTTGTTGGTGAGGTTGACGCAGAGCCGCGCCCGCCATCCATGACGAGACCAGGAACCAGCCACAGATAACACCAGCCACAGGCTTTTTGCCTATTTGGGAGGTGAGGCTCAGTGAACTCCTCGGAGATATAGATCTTCCGAGCTACCTCACGCTCTGCTTATGTCATAGCGCCGGTTGTCCCTCGCTCGATCAACGAAAGCAGTGATACTATCATACTAGACGCCTGAATTCTTGGGGAGTGAGAGCAACCTGTGGATTTTGTGAAGCTATCTAGCTGTGGGATGATCCTTATTTTGTTTAAGTCCCCGAAATACGCCTTTGATGCTAAATAATCTAACCAGTAGCTAGTTATCTACTTCAATTAGGGCGCGCCGCCGAAGGCATCAGCAACCACCACCACCCACCACCCCAGAGCTCTCTATTGTCTACCTAGGTACGGAGTACTCAACAACACTTCCCGGTCTTGAAACACTAGCAACCTTCCGCGATATCCCTCCTTGTTACTTCCTCATTACACCTTTACGTACACATCATATTCGTTTTGAGCAAAACGGAATCTTCTCTCACACCCCCCCCTCCAACCATGGCCGACGTCGAAATGAAAGATGCTGCCCCCAGTGCTTCTGGGAAGTCAAAAGCTGTTGCTAGAGGAGGAAAATCAGCTCTCAGTGAGGCTAAAGGAGATGCAAAGAAACGCTTTGAGGTGAAGAAGGTTCGTTTTTTATAATTTAATTTTGCGGTGTAGCAGAGGCTTCTCTCTCTTTCCCGATTAGAATAGCTAACAGTTTGGGTTGTTAACCTCCCCCCGTGATAGTGGAATGCCGTTGCACTGTGGGCGTGGGATATCGTCGTGGATAACTGTGCCATTTGCAGAAACCATATTATGGATCTATGTGAGTTTTCAGTAAGATTGAAAGGGCGTGGATAGTGTAATTTCGGGGCGATGCTTGAGGGACAGAGAATTGAATATCATAACTGACTGCTTTTGCTCTATGCCTGCAGGTATCGAATGCCAGGCAAACCAAGGCTCATCCACGACAGAGGAATGCACTGTTGCTTGGGGGATTTGTAACGTGGGTTATCTCTCCCTTTCTCATTTCATATATATTGTTGATTCGTTGTCATTCAAAATGGCTAATCAAAATATCCCGTCGATAACGTATATGTTTATAGCATGCGTTCCACTTCCACTGCATTTCGAGATGGTTGAGAACCCGACAAGTGTGCCCGCTAGATAACAGAGATTGGGAGTTCCAGAAATACGGACGATAGAGCTAAAATTATACAACCATCCATACAACCAAAACGGAACGGGACTGGAGTTCCAATAATTTTCTTAGCGTTTTTCTTGGGAGAATATATTTCCTTTCAACCCCACCCCCGGAATTTAACACCCAACATCGCAGTGTTGACTAGGGAATGGCATGTGGAGGAGCGAACTCATGAGGCGAGTTATTTAGACCGGCCAGGTGGTAAGCTTGAGGGAAGACGGAGGGTTTGGAATAGAGGCTATGCGATGACGTTACGAAACATATTAATGAAACAAGGCCTTTTTTTTTTTTTTTTTTTTGTCATATCTATTGAAAGTTCATGGGGATTACTACACTTAAATTCCGAAGAACGAAAGTGAAAGTAGAGCGTTATTTCATTTCTACGCGCCCTATCACTTCCGCTTTACCCCCCTTCCTTCCACCTTGATGCCATGTATACGATCGCTATGTCCCTCAAGAAAACCAGAACCAAAAAAAGAAGTCCAAGGAAACAGAAACCCAACCCATTCCATTCCATTTCTAGAGTATCACTATTAGAAACACAAAATAAGAAATAATCCAAATACACGCATTCTAACTCCCATTGTTCCTCCCCCTACGTTAAAGCAAACCCATCCGTCACCGCTTCCCCCCATCCACCACAATCCCTGCCCTTCCCACACCCCCAGATCCAGCAATCAACCATGGTTCCGGATGTTTATTATACATCGGCCAGGGCGGCACAACGACCAGCGCTGTGATGAGCGTCCCCGCCAGCCCGATCCAGAGGGTCAAGTGTACATCTTCGTAGGTGTACCCGACGATGAAAGCGATCGCCTGTGTGTCCAGGTGGAGTTATTATCGCGTGTTTGGATTTTCTTTTATAGAGTTCAACGGAAAGGGGGAAGAGACGGGGGAGAGAGGGAGGAGAGAGGGAGGAGAGAGGGAGGGCTTACAGCAAAGATGCTGAGGAGGCCGGTACAGAGGTATTCAGCGATGCGCTGGCCGTGGAAATCCTGCAGTCGATTAGTTAAAGGGCATTAGCTCTCCGTTTTTCCGGTTCATCAAGACTTCATATTGCCAAAAGCCATCATCGAGACTCTGTGCGTAGTGCGCGCGTTGTTTGGGCAATTGTCTTTATTTCTAGACTTGCGAGAATTGCATGACGGTTTCCCGCAAAAGCGTCCACTGTAGGGCGGTATTTGGTGACGGAGATTGGGAAGGGAGATTGCAAGATCTTGTGGATATAAATTGTACGTACAATTTGGGCCTCCAAGAGATCTTGGAGGGGAGCGAGTATATCATCCATAGTGGGAGCTTGTGGTGTCTAGGACAGGTGTGCTCTGTAGATGGTAGATTTGGTTGATGTCGGGTTTTGATGCGGTTTGGCTTCTGGCCAGGTTATGGGGAACTGGAAGCTTCCCTGACCTAGCCGGATTAGGCCTAGCCGTTTTATGTACTGTACTATGCCTCAACCTCAGGAGGGGAACTAGTGAACCCAATAGCTAATTCACTTGACTGAGATAGCTATACCCAGTTTGACCCTGATTCCAAGTTAAAGTTTACCGTCTGTCCGTTTCATCGAACTCTGTTTACTTAACAGAGTTGAAAATCCGCTCTGGGCGGATCTAGATATGCTCGGCCGACGAATATCGGGCGTGCGACAGCATTAAGCCCTTAGCTCTTGAACCATACTCATAGATTATCAACTATGATCTTGAGCCACGGGCCCCAACTCCAGGATGGTTGCCGAAAAGTCGATCAATTCAACCAATACCTCGGAATCTGGCTCTATCCAAGGATAAAACAGAACGGCAATAGCAGACTTACAACACTACAGGAATTCTTTGGATATTTGTATGTTATTGTACTCCTACGCAGTATCACTTTGAAAGATGAGCGCCGTTATCCTTGTTGCAACAGAGGGATGTGGGAGAGATGTCAACTACTGGTATCACCCTATCAAGAGTAAGTATTAATACAAAAAAAAAGGCTGTCTCAGCATCTTCCCCGTCAGATATAGATAAAAGTCCAACTGGAACCAAATCGCCTACCAAATCGAGGCAATTGAGAATCAACGCCCTCAACATTCCATGAACAATGAAGATGTTACACTTAGAGAAACGGAGGGCGCTATGGATGACAAGGTACGCAAATTCACCGGCTTTCACCGGTTTCTAATATGCGCTGCTTGTTACTTGTCGGCTCTATGTATGGACTCGACGCTACTATGGCAGCAGACTTTCAAGAAGGAGTTATCTAGACCTTCCACAATTACCAACAATTCGCCTGGACTGGCGCTGGTTTCCCTCTCGGATCGGCAGTAATCATTCCTTCCTACGGTTTTTTTTCTCTTCACACGCTTCAACACGAAATGGTTCTATATCTCAGGGATTGCGCTGTTTCGGTGATTTCCGGCCTTTGCGGTGGCGCTCCGAGTATGAACGTCTTGATTGTCAGGCGTGAGATGGCCAGAGCTGGAGGGACACGTGTCTATCTGGGAGACCTGAACTACTTCTTGCCATGAACCCGGCCAGAGCATGGAGCAAGCGCATCTCCTCGGGATAGATCTTGTTTGGGCATGTGGAGCGATTCTAGAACTATTCGTTGGAATTGGGTTCTGGGACTCGTCTGCAACATGGCAATGGGGATACTATATCAACTCTATCATCGATGCAATCACAAGTCCTGTCTATTTGTTTTCCCTCCTATCAATCCATCCGGCTCGTTCGGAGCCGCTGGAAGGTCGACTGGCTAGTTTGGACTGTGTTGCAACATTTGTCCTGAGTGCAGGAATGTGGACCACTTTCGCTATGGGGTTGATTTTTACCAGAGGCATGTGGCAGAGGAACGACGGTCGTGCTTTTACAGTTGGGTTGCTCTCCTTACTCTTTATACCCTGCAACAACCCTTCTACAGTTTCACAACACCCGAGTCAGATCATTCCCCTGCCACCTACTCAGGTCCTGCACTCACATACTGTTCTATATAATGGCTACTGGCGCCAATACATGTGGGTCTTCTTCACCATGTTTTATTAACCCATCTACTTCCAATTCACACGGAACGATACTTTCGCCAAGGGCCGCGGTGCAGCTACTCCCCTGCCTCTCGTTCACCATTACCGCTAACATAGTCGCTAACATGGTCAGCTGGTGGGGCCTCTCTAAGATCAAATATTATATGAGATTCTCGCCACAGTCATGTACACTGTTTGCCAGACTTAATAATAGTGAGCTGCAGACTGCAGCAATTCGAGCCATCACTGAGGTGATGATACGGGGTTCGTCATTCCACGTGTGGCTAAAGGTCTAAGCATTACTGCCTCCTTGCTGACAAGATCGGGAAACGCTGTTTGGGTAGATGCTGTCGGAAATATATTCCGGGGCAAATTCAATTGGGAGAGCACGAGATAAAGCGATTGGCAGAAGCAAAATAAATTCTAGTCGCTTCCAATACTTCGTTCCGATAATGATAATAGCCCTCCGCCAATGAACCTAGTCATAGATATTGGGGCGTACAATATCGCCTATTCCCAAGTTGTTTGTACGGGTGTACAAATTCGACCAAATGAACCCAAGTCAGAAGTCAGGAGTAGGTTTGCCTGCGTGTTGTTAGCGCAACTATCCTAACACGGCCAAGACATCACATTTAGCCCATTTTATGAATTAGCATGCAGGGATAGTCCTTACTCCGGCGAATGCGGCCGTTCCCTATTCTGTAATCTTCTGCACTGATTCAAAGGAGCTTCATCGCTTTCAACCTCATCATATTTTGCTTACCATGAGCTGCTCCACTGTTACACCCTCTCACCATGGCCATGCAACAGGAACGAAAGCGCCGCATTCAAGCGTGTTACCCCTGCTACACGCGCAAGCAGAGAGTGTGTAAAGTTTTCCCCCATGGGCAACTTGCAGAGCGCAGAAGAACGCAGAAAAAACGGGTGCCGATTAGTTTCCCAGTGTAACCGTCAGTATCCATGCAATCACTACAGCCGCCGTCGACGGGCCGAAGAGTGTATATATAGCTCTCCTTCGGTAGATGGTTCCGACCGTCGTCCGGCAGCACCTGTCCCGGACGCTCGGAGCCGGCTACCACCCCAGGATGCGCAGCAGTCGAGAAGTGGATCAACCGAACATGAACCTGAAGGTTACCAGCCTAGCAAGAACTGTGCCATAGCCAAGACTTTTGGATACTTTGAGGATAGCAACACTAACACGATGACTCTGCTGCGGAATGTGTGTTGCCTAATAATTCTAGTCGGGACAGTTGCTTAGAGCTTATTCGACCTTTTTAGGTTGACTTGATCTATGAGGACTACAAAGATCTACTCGAACCCCCCATGCAATCTATGAGGGATACAGTCCAACTTCAGCTTAGGCGTATACCAGACCGCCAGATCTTTGATTTCCTTATGCAGTACTTTGTCAGTGAGTTGAATTGGTAAGATTGATAGGGATCCGCTTCTCAGAGATGTTGCATAGGATTCTAATCCAAGCACCCTATATGATGGGTGTAGGATGAAACAAGTTATCCACGCTCCCAGCTTCTTAGCCCACTATCAGAGATGGTGGCCCAAAAAAGAGAACCCAATGGCTGTGTCTGATATCGAGTTTGCAACTCTTATTGCTCTCATTGGTTCTTATGCAACGCTGTTTCTACCTTCGCCCTCCCACAACGTCGAAAACATCTGTGGCCGGTCACTCTGTGATATTCGCGACACATGCAGTGATATTGGAGAGAAACTTGCCAAAGTCTGTGAAACCTTCAAGGGAAGGGTTCTCTCTTTCGTGTGCAACATGTCTTGTTCGCCGCATTGAAGCAGTCATGTGAAGGGGGTACAGCTCAGTTTTGGGAGGGCATAGCTTCTGCGTGCCGAGCCGCTCAGAAGGCTGGTATTTACACAGTGCCTACCGATACGCTAGATTCCTCCCTTTCCACTGGAGATAGTGCCCAAGAGCTAGAAAGAGAGGTCCGGGATGACTTTCTTCACTCTTTATGTTTTGGACAGGTATGCCTCCAGATTATTACAACTAGGACGGGTTTACTGACACCATTTTGATAATAGCCATTTAGCCAGACAGCTAGATCGGGTCCCTTTATTACCCGATTATTTGGTCGCAGAGACATTGCCCCGGTTGGCCTGATCTCGGACCATGGCAATTTACCGCCAGGCGCCCATGTTAATGCTCCAGATGTATTTGGCTGATGGAAGCTCAGCTAAGCCGATTCTGGCAGAGTTTCAAATTAAAGAAGAACTCCCCGTATGACCCAACGGAGCGGGAGCACAGATATGAGAGACTCTGCGTCGAGTATCTGCCTACCCTAGACCCAGCATTCGCTATAGATCACCCGGACATGACATGGGATATATCTCTTCCAAATTTACCTATGCAAAGGCAGCTCTTGTACATCGCTATTTACGACTCACTCTATTGGAATTTCCGGACAGTTCTGCTGCTCAAACCAGGCTATATCGACAGCCTCCACCCTTATAAGCGAGTACTTGTCCAGTCCCAAAAGCAGAGACTTGGTCTGGCTGCAATGAAAACGCTCGAGGCTGTTACCACCCTCCATTCAATGTTTGGTGTCTCTTGTACCCGCTTTGCCGTCATTATCTTCAACACCTTCGAGGCTACCGTTTTGTTGCTGTACCTTTGCGCCCATGCGGATTTTCCATTTGAGCAGGGAGACAGAAACACTGATATACTGGGCGTGAAGCTTAAACTGACCTATCAAAGGGCGATTCAAGTGAGTAGGCAGGCTGTTAATCGTCTGCAAATGCTGGCCGAGATGAGCGAGATGGCTGCGTCCGGCGCTGAGGTGACGGCTCAGCTTTTCATCAAAGGTGTCAGGGCCAGGCAGCTTCAAAGCCCAGGTACCGCCGCTCCGGCTAGTCCTGATACTTCATGGAAACCTCCAGATCAGCCTACTATGGAGGCCATCAATGATATCCAGGACCAGTGGGGGTTCTTAGAACAAGAAAATCCCGTTTTGACGACGGACATGTTCTCCTCAATATTACAAGACGATTCCTTTTCAAATCTGCAGCAGTCATCACTGGAGATCCCGATGGCATGGAGAGGTACGGGGATCTAGTACTGTTTAATTATGCTTCAGAGCCTCGCGGACAGGCCCTGCGGTCAGCCATGATTTCTTGACAGCAAACAATGTATATGTCCGTTTTGCAATGACTTGAAAAATAAAACCTTATGGAACAAGAAGACAATGGCAAGGCGATGATTATGATTATGATTAAAGGATGTGTTTGGGAATAGAATATTACGACAACTAGATAAGTAATTATTATGAAAACTTGATAAGATTATTTATTTATACTTTATTCTACTCCATAGAGAAACTGATACCCCCTCGTTCGAAGGGAAGCGTGTGTCATTATGGCCGAACAATCTCTGTGACACCGATCACCGTCTTCCACGGTGCAATGTGTTTTCTTTCTCCAACAACAAATGGCAGATCTCCACCACTGTATACTGACCAAATATAGGCGCTGGGTGTCATTGTGCCATAGCTCGAAAGATTGCAACCGGACTAAAAAGAGATGCTACGCTCGCACAAGGTTGGCTGGGTAGTTGATCAAATCTTTCAACCCAGAGAATAAATCCACCACTAACCCTTCCTGTATGCTGGAATTCCGACACTTCCTTCCTACAGATGCTCTATCTATATCCATGCCTATATAAGTGTGGATATGTAGACATACAACCGGATCTTGGTCCCTCTATCGGGCCGGCATGGCATGAGGCGGACACAATGATTCAAAGACAGCATCTCCAGCTGGCAGATGGCGAAGGAGATCCAGAGTGGATAGGCAGAAATGAAAGTTCAAGGGGAGGATGCAAAACATGGCTCAGAGAGCCTGCTAGCGTGTATATATAGATGTATCAATGAAGGAAGGATAGAGAGATTCTATCCCCCTTCCCCCTCCGGTAACAACGAAGCGTACGAGGCAAACCTATCTAAATCCACTAGTGAAAAAAAAGGCCGGGGAACTGGACAACACGCCGCATTCCATCCAGCATCAGATACCGGGGACGGGAAACCAGTCACTAAAGCAGGTGCTTGATGCGCTACGGTACCCCCCCACCTCCAATCCTACCTCGCTAAATCAGGCCTCGCGGAGTTCTACCACTAACCACTATTTCATCTCCAGTGTCATGGTCGTGGTTACCAACCCCTGCTCCTGATCCTGACCCAACGCCCACCCGTTTACGTGTGCTACCGCAATTATGGACAGAGAAGAAAGACCGCAAACAGCGTTTCACGACTAACGAGGCATAAATCTAGTCAAATAGGCCCCTTTCTCAAAGGAGCCGGGAGTTCTGCGGGCGGACAGGCGGGCCGGATAAGATCAAGCGGAATAATCGGAAAGAGGAGGATTGAAGGAGGGGGTTCATATTGAGCAGATATGATGAGATTTTTGCATTTTGTGCGATGGCTGAAGCCGTTCCGCAACTCATCCGTGAGACTCTTAAACCAATTTCATTTTCAAAAAAGATCCTGCAACTTATATAAATGCATGATTATAATAACCACCTAGATTTATGATATAGACGGTAAGGCAGTAGTAGTAAATTACAGATATTTGTCGGAAATTCCAATATTCTATTGAATGTCTGTTTCCCACAAAAGAAGATCGACGGAACACAAATTAAACGAACAATTTAACTTCTTAATGATGTTCTCCTCCCATACCATACCTCCCAAAGGTAGCTAATTCAAAGGCGTAGAATGGATGTGCATTGGCTTGGCTCTGATTGGCTCATTCCTACATTGAACTTGCAGGTGGCTGGCCGGAGGGGCTAACTTTATCTGCTGCAATTCTGCACCGAGTGCTCCGTAGCTGAAGAAGAGAATAAAGAAGGGACGAATGGAGCGAACCAAGGGCATGCATGCATGCATGCTTCATGTCATTAGTTTTTGGGCCGATGTTTGGCGGGGTAAATAAGTCCGAGCTATCTGAGCACGAAGGCGACTGACCCAGAGGTTCTGTGGAGGTGGGCGGAGAGAGATCGCCGTAGAACTGAGACACTGCCTGCCTTCTGCACGCAATCCCGGACGAGCCGTGATATGTGATGATGTATGATGATGATGATGATGATGCTATGTTGGCGCTGTTGTTGATGTTGAAGTTGACAGTCCCGTGACAGGGCCCAGACTTGCCCGAGCCCTAACGCGAGCCCTAACTTAATTCTAGGCCTGGCTGACTAACCCACTTGGGCTTGGAGCCGATGGCAGCCGCCAAGCCGCTAAAAAAAGTTTGTTTAGCCCACCAACAACTAACCCAGCCGCAGACATTCGCCGCCCGCCAGTCGTCGCCATTCAACCTCATCCCATCTGATATCTTCGTCCTTGTGCTGTTTCTCTTGGTTCCACCACTTATACACCCTTTCAATCAGCCCATTCTGTGGCCCTATACTGCCTGATATCTGAACCTATCTGTTTTCTGCCCTTCTAATCTTTGTGTGTGTATTATACCTCCCCCATTGCTTGAATCACAGCTGGGTATCGCATCTGCGCACTCATCTCGATCATCTGTGAGACGGCCAGCCAAACAGCAAAGCCCGTCTCTTCCTCTCCCGCATCCTTCAATCCAGCGACCCTGGAGTCACTGAACTCCTCTTCTTCACCTACAGTCAAGTTGGCGGGGCTCAACTACTCCAAGTTCTCCTTCATCCACCCACTGCTGGGCCCAAAGTTCCGGGTCTTCTCTGGGGGCGACATTCGGCCTCCATAACTAGCCTTTCACCATAGCAAGAACCTTTCATTCTAAATATATATATATATATATATCCCTATATACATATATATATCTATCAAGGGCTGTAGAAGCCTAACACGGAGCAAGCAAGCCCTATCGCCCGTGGGCTGGGCTGGAGGAAAATTGGGACACCCATACCTTCGTGTGTCCACACCCGCGGCATCCTTTCAGTTGTGGCCTAGTCAACGCGCAGTGGGTCGCTTCCGGGCGTCTCACCTCTATAACGAATTCCGCACATCGCGCGAGCGTCTTTTCCGGGAAGGGAAGAGGATTTTACAAAAAAAACAAAAAAAAGGAGGATAATCAACAAATCTGGCTCGTTCAATAATCAAAAGGGTCGATCCACTCATTCGCCATGAGTGAATCACCAAGATCGGAGAAGTGCCAGACCCGGTTCAGCACTCCTGCCCCAGAGCTTGATGATCATCGTTTCCAGCCCGAGTCTCTCCCTAGGGCGGATACGGTGGGCGAAAATGTGCTGAGCTGGCAGGAAAAGTTATTGCAGGCGCGCCAGGCACAGGAAGCGGGAAGCCCAGCTTCCCGCCGTGCGAATGATACTTTGCATCCCGAAGTGGGGATGATATCGAGAGATTTTGAGAACGCTATTATCGATGATGAGCTTGGTGGCCCGGGTGACATGCGTTCCCCTGCAAGCCCGCTCACAGCGATGCGACCGAGTCTCCACAGTCGTAGCTTCACTGTGCATGACCGCCCGACTCGTTCTCGAGCCTCGTCAGCATCAAGTCAGTCGACCTCCCCACCAAATTCTGTCGAGGCGTTTGCCGAGCCGCGTCGCCGTGAACGCGCCAACACGATGGAGAGCCATGCGCCGTTGGACTTGGACATCGCTCTCCAGAGGACCATGTCCTCCGGTACCAATAAGCGCCGCGGTACCTTCAGCAATGCGAGCGCCATTGGTGTGGACGCCGTGGACCCCAGAGCAGGACTCAGCGAAGAGGCGGATGTGTGCTTCCCCGCGTACGATGAGCCCGGAAAGACATCAATCATCGACTTCGAGGAGTTGGAGGAATTTGTTGCTCTGAGCAAAAAGGCTGGCCCTGTCCTGGCCCGCAAAGTTAGCGTCACTTCGCAGAGGAAGCCTCGCGTCTTCCACGATCTGAGGCCCGGGTCGGAGGCGAGGGATATCCCCAAGATTGTCATGCGACCTTCGACCCCTGAAAACGATTCTTCTGTATCCACAGACACTGCCGCTGGTCTCACAAAGCATATTAGCCACGCTGCGGATGAAAAGGAAGTTAAGAATCTCCATAATGAGAACGAGCGCAATCGTTTCAGCTTCTTTTCGTCCGAGTACCAGAACACCGTCCACGCCTGTGAACTGGGCGGCCTGGTGCTTGAAGGGGAGACTTTCCGTGACCTGTTCCATCTAGGCCCTGAAGGGGGTGTATGGTGGCTCGATGTCCTCGACCCGACCAATGACGAAGTAGGAGCTATTTCGCGAGCCTTCTCCATCCACCCTTTGACTGCAGAGGATATCATGATGCAGGAAGCTCGCGAGAAAGTAGAATTGTTCAAGCAGTATTACTTCGTTTGTTTCCGAAGCTTCTACCAGCTCGATAAACTCAGTGAAGACTTCCTGGAGCCAATCAACGTTTACATGGTCGTTTTCCGCGAGGGAATCATCTCCTTCACATACACGGAGAATCCGCATGCGGCCAATGTCCGGAAGAGAATTTCGAAGTTGCGCGACTACGTGTCTCTCAGCAGTGACTGGGTTTGCTACGCAATGATGTAAGTTCAGAATATTCTTCATCAGCAACCTTACAATTTCTTTATCGAAAAGAAAAAACCCACAAAACTAACAAAACCTCCCACCATAACAGTGACGACATCGTGGACAGCTTCGGCCCCGTCATCCGCGACGTCGAGATTGAATCAGAAGCAATAGAAGACCAAGTCTTCATCGCCCGCGTCGAGGACTTCAACGCCTTCCTCCCCCAAATCGGCGGCCTGCGCAAGAAAGTCATGAGTCTCATGCGCCTCCTCGGCGGCAAGGCCGACGTCATCAAGGGCTTCTCCAAGCGCTGCAACGAACAGTACTCCGTGACACCCCGGGGAGACATCGGCCTCTATCTCGGCGATATCCAAGACCACGTGGTAACCATGATGTCCAACCTGGGCCACTTTGAGAAAATGCTCAGCCGCTCGCACACCAATTACCTCGCGCAGCTGAGCGTGACGAATCTCATGCTAGGAAACCGGGTGAATAAGGTGCTGAGCAAGATTACGTTCCTGGCGACGATCCTGGTGCCGCTCAATTTGATTTGTGGGTTGTTTGGGATGAACGTTACTGTTCCTGGACAGACGAGTGAAGGGTTGGAGTGGTTCTTTGGAATTTTGGGAGTCATTGGGGCGATTGTTGTCTTCAGCTTGGTGATTGCGCGTCGCTATAAGCTTCTATAAGCTAGTCTATTCTCGGTTTTTTTGTTTTTTTTTTTTTTTTTTTTTTTTTTTTTTTTTTCTTATTCTTATACTTTTTTATTGTCTGTTGTATTCGTAGTTGTGGGTGGAATTTAGATGAAAGCACAAGTTTTTCTGGTTTTTATTTTTCATTTTCTTTGTTGCTTACCTTGAGCTATCCTTTTGCTGTCTATTTATGTTCTAGAGTTCATTAACAAAAAATAAATATTGTACATAGTATTGATTCTTGCTGCTCTTTTCTCGTTGTATATATCATACATAATGCCTGTAGCAATACATTTTGCATTCATATCTATATTAATGTAAGAGTCCTTACATCCTAAGATGAATTAAAAAGAATTTCCCCCTGTCTATATCCTTATTTAGATGCCGGTGATAATGGCAAAAAAAATCCCCCCAAAACGCCAAAAATGCCAGCTCCCGCGCCGAACTCAGTGCTTCATCTGCAAGAAGCAAAAACAGAAGAAAAAGAGCCAGAGAAACCCTTTTCAATCCAGGACTTGTTAATGAAAAAGATTCTAGAAAAAGCAGAAGAGTCATGCAATCTTCTGCTTCTTAAAATTGAACCCACCATTACCAAACTCCTTCGACCTCTCTTCCCTAGCGCGCTTACGCTCCATATCTTCCTTCATGATGCGCTCTGTGGCGGTGAGCGGTCTAGGTGGAGCTTCTACCTTTTTCTTCTTTGCAGCGCCTGTGAGGGCATTCTTCTTAGACGCGGCGGCGAAGACGTTTTTGGGTTTTGAGGTGGCTGCGCTGAGTTTTAGTGATGTTGATGGTTTGTCGGATTGAGTGGTTGTTGCTGTTGCTGTTGTTGCTGGTAGGGTCGGTTGTGCGGGTGTTGTAGCTGTTGAATCTAATGGAGATAAGCTTTTCGTCGTGGGTTGTTGGCTATTTCTATCCTGTGATGTCGTATTTGGCGGAGCTGGAGATGCAGACGCAGACGCAGACGCGGATATAGGAGTAGCAGTTCCCTTCGAAGGTGCAAAGTTCAATTTAATCTTCTCCCCTTCAGTCCGCTGCAACTCCTTTGGGGCGGCCGCTTCGGCATCATCTTTCTCAGCCGATCCCCTCCCCGCGAGTTCTCGATCCCTCTGCGCCCTCCGCACCTGCTCCTCAATCATCTTCCGCTCCCTCTCCTCGTCGCCGCGATCCTGCATCTCCCTCTTCCTCAACGCATCCTGCCTCCTAAGCGCCTCAGGGCTATTATCAATCCACGAAATAAATATCCCCTTCTCCCCCTCCTCAACCCGACAAATCCCCTCCCGCCCCAGATATTTCGCAAACTCCGTCAGACTCGGCCAGCGCGTGGCATTCATGTGTATGTGTTCTTTGTTGGCGATGTATTCTTGGTAGAAGTGGTTGATGTTGATGGACTTCTCTCCATGGCTGGTGCGGAGCTGCTTGAGGAAATCGGAGAGGAAGTCGTTGGAATATTGCTGGATGTATTTGCGCGGGTCTTCGCCGACCAGCAGCATCTGGCGCACATGTGATTCTGACTGCGTGTGGCATTTGAAGCCGTTCTCGTCGCGCATTTGTCGCTCGCAGACCTGGCAGTACCATCGTAGGCGCTGGAGGCCTTTGGATTTCAGCTTGTTACTGAGGTATTTCGTGCTGCCTACTTCGGCGCGAGGCATGGTGGGCTAGTTAATTTCTGCTTCTTCTACCTCTTTATTATTCTCTATCCTTGGCTCTCTTTATATGAGTAGATAAGAAGGAATGTTTCGGTATATCAAAATAAATACATGTGAATATCTCGAGATAACAACCAGCTGGGGTGGCGAGCGTTTAGTCATCAGTGACAACGGATATATGTTTATCCGACAAGCTGACTATCCAACTTCCCTTGATTATTGAAGGGGATGATGTTTGATGCTCCACTTGCTAAAAACAGGACTGCCTGTTGAAAGCTATACATATTCATTTTGCGTCGGTTTCTGCGTTGTATTGCGTTGTCGGACGAATCAATGGGACCTTCCCCAAACCGCAAGCTTTTAGCTCCTAAACCGCATGTTATACAACTCTCCTTGCAGGTTTGAAGTGCATAATACCCAGTACGCACAAGGCGGACGACGCAGCGTGAATGGGCCAACAGAGGCCCATGTTTCTCATACGGGCCCTTTGGAACCCAGCTCAATAGCACTCTCTGAGCAGAAAGTTTCTTTTCAGGATGTCTTGCCTGAAACTCTCCCCCTTGCAAGCCCGCTTCGCGGCATCTCTAGCAGCGACTCTTTTCATCATCATCGTCCTCTACTTCGCCCTCTCGAACCCAAGTCTCGCATATGCTATTGACGTTGACTCGATAATAAGCAAAGATCATAACCATCCAATATTGCGGGATATCGGCTTTCCTCCCGGCCTTGATGACTTAGCGCTCCAAACCATCCCGAGTCTGGACCTGGATGCTGATGCCGCGGATACAGTGGCTTATATCTTGCGAAGAGCTCCAGGAACTGCCATGGCTTTAACGAATAATGTTCCTGAGGAAGGAGAGTTGGATATGGGCGCGACACTTTATTTTTGGATATCTAAGGAAACTTTGGCTGGCCCAAAGTCTAACCCTTCCGCGGGACTCCCTGGGGATAATGAGAATGGATTTCTAGATAATGTTTTAATAGTGGACGAGACGGAGTTGAAGCGGCCGAATGATACGCTGGCTAAACGAGCCACAAAAGTGTATATATCTGCGACCACTTGCTTGCAACCTACGTTCAATGCGACGAGAGAATCGCAGGATGTGGGACCGCCACAATTACAGCTCAAAATTTCCACATCTGGGAATATTGAACAGCCAGCTCCTGGAGAAGAAGACCCGGATTTGCGGGTCATAAACTTTGATGGTGGCTATGCGGGCACCGTCGTTGAAGCTGAAGGGGATATCCACATGGCGGTATCCGCGCCAAGAGACAATAAATATTTCGGCTCATACAAATTCGAGATCGCAGCGTCGATTGATCAATGGTTTCATGAAGCGGAATCTAATATCCCTTATCTATTCTTCGTCGATGGCGATAGCGAGTCAGCTTTGCTTCAGACAAGGGAAACAACTAACGCCAACCCTGACGATGAAATTTACAAAAAATGGATGAACCTTGATCCGCCACCGTTTACAATGTTTGCCCACGATATGAAGGATAAGTCGATTTTGGGTGTACAAAAATCGTACTGCGGGCTTAAAGCCAATGCGCAAATTCGCAAGGACGGGGATAATGTACAGGTCAGCATGACCAACAGGGGCCCCAAGCACAAACCAAAAGAACAGTTCTATATCCGAGGCCTAAATAGTAGTTCATCCTATTACGGGTTTCTAGCAATAGAGGGCAACTCCACTGATTCTGGCAGTGGAGTAGTTGGCGGCGGCGGCAAGGTTTGGAAACCCACGAACTTTACCACCAAGGCAGGTACGCATGATTTTTAACCCCTATAAAGATGGGATGGATCCGTGTGGAGTATTGCTCCCTGACATATATGGTCACGATATACTAACGCCCATATATCCACCAAACAGAAAACAACTGCGCCATCCTACACGACCTCGAATTCTGCTCAGAAGTAGCATACGCCGTCCCCTCCAACCCATCCATAAGCCGCACGGACCTCGCCAAGATCTATGACACCCACGCCCGCAACCTCTACAAAAACTTCTCCCGCTCCCTCGCCCAAATCCCCTGCAACACCTCCGACACATCCCTCTACTCCCTCGCCCGCAACTGCACTGACTGCGCCGCCGCTTACAAACAGTGGCTCTGCGCCGTCACAATCCCCCGCTGCGCCGACTACTCCAGCACCCTCCCCTTCCTCCGCCCGCGCAACACCGCCCAGGCCTTCCCCAACAACACCGCCATCGCCCTCGACAGCCCGCTGCGCCAAATGGTGCTCTCAAACTCGTCGCGCAACGCGCTCATCGACAAGGAGATTAAACCGGGTCCGTATAAAGAGGTCTTGCCCTGCCAGGACCTCTGCTATGAGCTCGTGCAAAGCTGTCCTGCCGCGCTAAGGTTTTCGTGTCCGACGGGCCGGTGGTTGAATGACTCTTACGGGATGAAAAGTCCCAATGGCGATGTTACGTGTAGTTATTTTGGGGCGGTGTATTTCTTGAACGGGGCCGGTGGGGTTGCTGGGGGTGGGTTCATGCTTGTACTCGGTGGAGTTGCGGGCTTTTGGATGGCGTTTTGGATGTTATAGATTCTACATTTTGCGTTTTCTTGCTCACTCTTTCTTTCTCTCTCGCGTTAGCTTTAGCGATTCTATTTCTTATCTCTTTTGGCCGAAACTGGTAGGCATGGAGGTGTGTATTATCGATCACAGATAAGAGGGGGGGTATGTAAGTCATTGAGGGAACGGGGCAATGGGTTGCCTGATAGTATAATTAATGGCTTGTCTAAGATCGCCGGGCTTTCCACAAAGCTCATCGTCCCACCATTTTTTCGGCACTTTTGTTTGAAAACCGGTGTGGTATTGCGAAATATTCATACCCCGGCAATGCTGTTTACCTTGATCCCCTTCTATCATCTACATCCATTTAAAATCATTCTATGGTTGCAGAAGGCTCCGGGGGTTCGCTCTTTTCCATATCTCGGTTCTCTGTTTTCCCTCTCATGAACAGGATAGTAGCACCTTGGTTACACCAACAATACACTTCTGTAATAGACCAATTACTTACTTCACCGAAAGTAGCTAGCTAGCTACCACATATTTTTACTCAACAACGTTCGTTATAATCAATATTTCATGGTCCTTATTAAACTCCAGCCTACTACCCCAAGCAGGAACAGTTCAAACATATAAAGTTCCACCTGCGAATAATTTCTAATATGAATACGCTGTAGAGATGTATATAGAGCAAAAC
This sequence comes from Blastomyces gilchristii SLH14081, assembly GCF_000003855.2. Taxonomy (NCBI): domain Eukaryota; kingdom Fungi; phylum Ascomycota; class Eurotiomycetes; order Onygenales; family Ajellomycetaceae; genus Blastomyces; species Blastomyces gilchristii. Next base: position 647,889 of record NW_003101658.1, on the reverse strand, counting down.
ATCGGGATACCAAAAGCACAGAAATGTAGAATGATGTTGATTAACAACAACCTCATATCCCCCAACCTATTCGAACCCAGACCTACTTCCAACGCCTCCACTCCACCTCCACCCCCCCCCCCCAAAAAAAAATCTACCCTACTTCTTCCTCGGCGTCACCCTAGGCGTCCACATCTCCCTCGACGCTTCCTCAACCCCCACCCCCCGCCGCCGCCCCGGCGTACTCCCCACAGACGCCCACAGCCTCTGCGCCGCCGGCGTCAGCGACGCTTTACTCAACCCCTTCCCCCCACCAGGCGTTCTCCCACCAGCACCAGCACCAGCACCAATGCCACCACCCCCAGGCGTCCTCCCAAACGCAATCATAGGACTGCTCGGAAACTTCGGCACAGGCGTGCGGCCATCCCTCCCCGCGCGCTCCGCGCGCTTGTTCGTCGCGACGCGCTCGACCATGCGGTGGTGCAGGCGTTCGCGGCGACGGTTCTCGCGGATGGTGAAGGGGTTCGGGGTTGCGGAGGGGGAGGTGTCGATGTTCATTTTGAGGAGGGAGAGGTGGTAGGCTTCGTCGTGGCCGTCTTCGCCGGGCTGTGCGGGTGCTGGCTCGTCTTCGTCGACGAAGGCGTAGCCGTTGACGCGGGGCGTTTCGCCGCCTGTGTATCCTGGTTCGGAGCCGGCGGGGCGCGGGCGGCCGGCGATGGCGTCGCGGATGGCGGAGAGGGAGGGGGAGGGGGGTATGCTGCTGTCGTCCTTCCTGGTGTTGGGGTCCGGGTGTGGTGGTGGGATGGGTTGGACGCGGGTGTTGCTGTATATGACGCGTTTGGGAGCGGCGCGGGATGTGGCTTCCGCCTTCTGCGCGACGGTTTCGTGCGTGTCTTCGATGGAGGATGGGACGAACATGAGGGAGTTTTCGGGCTTGTAGGCCCATGCGTCCGGTTGGGCGGGGCGGGCATCTTGATCGGTTGTGATGGGTTGGAGTTGTTTGTTATCATTATTATTGTTATTATTATTATTCGTAGTAGTAGTCGTCGGACCTTCACCTTCCGAAACCGCAACCGACGCCGAAGCCGAAATCGACAGCGCTATAGAAGAACTGGAAGAAGAGGAGGAGGAGGACGAGGAGGAGGAGGAAGGAAGAGCAAGCCTCCCCATCCTCTCCGCCTCCCGCTTCCGAAACGCAATCTGCCTCGGCGCCAAAATCTTATTCCCATTCCACATCCACGCATACTTCTGCCGCTTCTTCACATTCTGCCGATCGAGCAACTTATAGAACGACTCGTTGTCTTCACTGGTATACTTCGTCTGGAACGTCGACAGGCTCATATTCCGCACATCCACCACCCCATCCTCACTCCTCGTCGAAGTAGCCATCGAAACCGTCGAT
>NW_003101658.1:640999-646344 GCF_000003855.2 Blastomyces gilchristii SLH14081 | reverse complement strand
TGCCTTCCCACCAAACCAGCTAGGAGTCATAACATCATTCAAAATTCCTCCCCGCGCGGCGGATCCACTCCCTGTCGCGCGACTCAAGGGCATCCAGATACTCGCGCTGCGTCTGCGTCTCCAGCAGGCCCGGAAAGAAGTCGCGGGCGATGATGTGGGAGAGGGCGTCTGTGTATTCGTCCTCGTCGAGGACGGTGGCGGGGCGTTTTATGCGTTTGGGGAGCGGGGGTGGGGGCATGGTGAGGGCGTCTGAGGCGGAGGAGGGGCGTTTTGTGAGGGTGGAGGTGGGGGAGGGGGAGGAAGGAGAAGGGGAGGAGGTGGTTATTGGTATGGGGGACTTTGATAGAGACATGGTTGTATTTGCGGTTGATGGTTGCTGTTACTTGGAAAAATGGTCGCAGTCTTTTATGGGTATGGGTTGGAGTGTTAAATGAGTGGATAGTTATGGTTGTACTGGCTGGGTTGCTCCCCGCAGCGTACTGAAATGGTGAAAGTTGAATTGTTGAGGAAGTCAAGCGATGGTGATGTGATCATAGGCATGTGGCGGGAGTTACTTCACGTGAGATTCGAGGCTGAAAATAAGCTTCTGTTCCCGGAAGTTTATTTCCAGCCTCAAGTATTTAATCTATTTTATTCTTCCATCTTTCAACAGACTTGCTTGTTCAACTAATCAATTTCTTAAAGATGAGATAACTAGTTACATACAAAGAATTTCCTTTTATTAAAAACACAAATTACAAAATTGAGCAGATGTCAGATATATAAACGAAAATATCTTGCCACACGAAATAAACAAAAACCAATTCAACCACTCTTTTCACAATAGCTACAAAAAAATCAGACAAATCAGCATCAAGCTATATAATACCTCTCCAACCATTTGTAAATGTGCAAATAATAGGCAAAACAACAAACAGTGGAACAAAGATAAAAACAAAGCTGATGAAAAAAGCAAGCAAGGCAGAAAGTACTGAAACATCTGATTTCTTTTTTATATATCTCTCATTTCCTTCTTCTTCTCCTGCATTTTAATAGTAATAAACTGATAAACCAATATGACCTCCCCCTCTCAAGCTCATACACCACAATTGAGGTAAAGTAGCTTTGCCCCGCCTGCCCGCCCTTTGCCAAAACGAGAGTAAAAATGAAGATATGAAAAAGCCGAACGAAAAGGAAGAAAAAAAAAAAAAAAAAAAAAGAACGGAGCCAACTAATCCACCCGACAAATTCAACCGACAAGAACCCCCTTCCTTCCCACGCATGCACCAAGCCAAACCTAAGGCGAAGGGGAAAAAAATATGAGAACATGAGATGGCGAAGTGAGAAGAAAAAGAGAAATAAGGAAAAACAAAAATTTGCAGAGTGAATGTGAAATATGTAGTGAATAGCAATTTATTAAAAGAATGAATATGAAATATAAAAAAATGGAAAAGGAAATATAGATCGCATAAATAACAAATGACAGTAGGTAGAATGATGAAAGAAAAATCGATAAAATATATATGCAAATGATTATGCGATGTATATGTATGTAACAACATGAAGTTATGATGTAGTAGGTAGATAGGTAGGTAGGTAGGTAGGTAATATAAATGCTGCGGCAAAGAAAAACAATGAAATGAAATGAAAATAAAAGAAGGTCGTGGCTCATGAGATCAAAAAAGGCTGACTGAGTGTGTGTGGGTGGGGTATAAAAACGAATGTCTTTGCCATATATGTATATGGACTTTTACGAAAAATAAAATGAAAAGGCAGGGTAGGCAGAGTGGGCGGGGAAGCAAAGAGGGAAGTAGACGATGTGTGAGTGATTGATGAATAAAACAAATAAAAAACGAGGTCATAAATGCCAGCAGTATGTAAGGGGATGAGGGACGGTAAAAAACGATCGAGCTTTTCCTTTTTTGATGTTACATCAAAACTTTTCCGGGCGCGACAAGATCAGGAAACAGGAAAGGAGGGGAAATGAGAGAAGCAAGAAAGAATGAGGGGGAAAACAAACCAACTGCCGTCTATCTATATAGGGGTACAAGTTTTTGTTTTTTAGGCAAGAATGGAGAAATGAAAAAATGGGATGTTTATAAAAAAGGGGAATAAGAGAAAAAATACTATGCGAGGTAATGTACCGGTAGTGAAGTTATACAGGCCAAGAGGGGGAGTCCTTTCACCCCTCCCTCCAGAGTACCACAAGAAACGAAATTAGCGGTCAGAGTGCGAACCCACATCCCCAACAACGGTGAAACTGTGTTGCTCTTTCCCTTTCTGCTCTGCATTTATATTTTTTCTTCACCGCGATGCAGGGGCGACGGGCGCGGGAGCTGCCGCAGCTGCAGTAGGGAAAAGCGAGTATGACTTCCGAGCCCTCCGACCGCTGGACCCACGGGTGATGGTGGCAGATCGCTTTCGGGGCTCGGGGGCTTTAGACTTTACAGGGGACGTAGGCTGGCGCAGGTCCAGGGCGGATACAGACTTGGCACGATCGTGGTACGGCATTGTTGGGGCAGACGAGATGCCGGAGGTATAGCTATCGATGGAATTTGGAGAGATGCTGGGGTTTGATCGCTGGGTCAGCTCGCGCGCTAGACTCTTGCTTCGTTGATGTGTGGTGATTGGGCGTGGGCGGGGGACGGGGGAAAGCGTGGGTGCGGGCAGGGTTTCCTTTGTCTGCTGCTGTGGGTGTTGTTCGCCGGCAGAGCACACGGAGTCGCGGTCCAAGGCCGAGTGGCTGCAGTTGGAGCTATGCACTAATTCGGGAACACTCGTTGTGGATAGCGAAGAGCGATGCTTTCGTGCGACCGATGCTGCGCGGGACAGGATAATGCTTTCCTCTGAGTTGCACTTGCTAATTTCGGAGCAACTGCCGCGAGGAGAATCGAAGGGCTCGTCCACCTGGACATGGGCATACAATGGATAATTTTCGTCGACTTTTTGGTCGATAGGAATCAATCCATGGTAGGCTTGACTTGAGACAATGTCATCTCCAAATGGCGAAGACAAGATGGGAACATGCTCGTCTCTGAAGTAATCAGCCTGTGACAACGTATCAATTTGAACACACGGGAGAGGACTTGTCGAAGTCATTGGGGTAACATCATAATTTGGGGTTGTGAACGATGGTGCTGAAAAGGAGCTGGCATTGATGGTGTTCTGGTCGCTGTGTTCTGATCCCTCACGGCTGCCTTGATTCTGGATTGCAATTGGCGTGTCAGGGTCAGCCGCGGAGCTTGCATGAATAGTCAGCCTCTCGAGTTTCGACTTCATTTCCACCTCTTCAAACGAGGTGCGTCGCCAATCGAAATTCGAATTGGACTCCGCAGCATGCTCATAGCAATAATCGATGTCGTCCTCCCAAGACAAGTCATCCAGAGGGCGTTGGAATATCGATCGCCGCTTGTTCGATTTCCACCTCTTCTGTGCAAAAGCTTCATTAGAGTCACCATGAAGTGTTGGGATCGTGGGTGATCCGAGCGGCTCTGGTATAAGTTGTTTAGGCGAAGGTACTGCCGGTAGGGGTTTATCGAAGTCGACTCTAGGAGTGGACTGGCCAAAGCGGAATGGCTCCGAAGAAGTTGCGATAGTAGAGTTTCGGGCGTCATTATTGCGGGACATAGCAGTCTCGTCCTCCTCTGGAACATCTGCGAGATCAAAGGCGAGGATGTTTGATGGCGACCGAGTCATTACTGGCATATCATCATCGGGAATGAGAGTATGTCCGACATCGGGGAAAACGCTGGGGAGATCTAGCTTTGGCAAGTGTTGTTCTTGCGTATCATCGTACAGTGTCTCTGGGACCGCGAAGGTCGAGTGAAGGCCAAGCAGGGCATCAATGGTTTGAGGTGATGGCTCGGGGATGTCAGGTGTTGCTAGCTTTGAAGATGATCGAGGAGGCGCAATCATCGAGGGTGGCGATTGTTGCCTCGACAGTCGGGACACTGGGCGAGAAAAGTTCTCGACTGATCGAGAATTGAGGTGTGATTGAAGCCTAGAAGGAGATGTAGGTGAGGTGCGTACATCAGACGATGTAGGGCGGCTATGGGCGTGCTGGGACCTTGAGTCTGAAGTGCACGGGCTGGCATCATTTTTGATGGAGATATTGTCAGAGGAAAAGTTTTGGAAATGTAAGCTTTCAGCCCTGATTCCCTTCAGCTCGTGGCCAGGACGCTGGGAGGCTCTAATGACGGAGAATTCCGTAACTATATCATCAAGCTGGCAACTATCCATAGGCGGGAGCTGACTAGGGCTTGTGTGTGTAACATGTTGGAAATCGAAGGGGTCAGAGATATTCTGTTTTAGGGAATCTATTATCGTGAACAAAAGGAACAAACCCAGCCAATGTCAGCTAAGATTCCAACGTTATACTGTTATGCATACGCTTCTGCCAAAAAAACGAAAAAAAAAAAAAAAAAAAAAAAGGAAAAAGGAAAAAAAAAGGAAAGGACACAAACACGTACGGGTGCCGCTGTGTCGCGACCTGTGGCTGCGATGGAATATTCCAACGCCATCCATCCTCTGGGATGCAGAGTGAGATCCTCTGGCCATTTCGTCTTCCTCGTCTAGGGTTAGGGTGGAAGAAATGCTAAATTTGCTTCCCTTGCGCCGAAGAATGCGACTGCCGCGCGACAGGAAGGACTTTGCGGTGCTTGCTTCTTTCTCAGAAACGAGGGAGGTGGCACTGGAAAGGGTTCGACCGTCTTGAGAAGATCTGCGCGACGCGGAGTCGCCGCTGGTCAGAGACGAGGCCGGGGACTTGTAGGAGGAGGAGCTGGAGGTGGCAGTATTGGATCGAGAGCGAGCACCGAAGACAGAGAGGCGGATAGGACTACGGGTGGAGGATCGCGAGCGGCCTACAGCAGGGGATTCAGGGACGGTGGAGGTAGATGACATTGGCGGCGGCAAATGGTCACAGCTTTGGTTGTAATACCATTGCGAGCCGGGGGAAGAAAAGGAGGAAGTTGACGCAGATGCAGACGCAGACGCAGACGGATACGGAGTATTATTATTTTTATCAATGCTCTTCTTGCCGTGGTTTTTGTTGTCCTTGCTATTCCTGGTGTTAATGCCAATCGCACTGGGAACAGAGTCAAACATGACAGGAGGGAGTCAATGGGGCCACCACTATTCCGCATTCGACGAGGATGGAGGAGGAGAAGGAGGAGGAGGAGGAGGGGCGGGCGGGCGAGCAGTGCGACGGAGGGATATGAAAGGACCCCCGTTGTCATTTAGTTTAATCCTGTCCTTGTCCAAAGGAAGACGCGAAGCCCGGGGGGAGGGAGAATTAAGGAACCAGGGCACCTTGAAGGGGAAAAAATGGGATGGGGGCTAATATCCTGGGGGAGGACGAGCAGGAA
>NW_003101658.1:623373-635873 GCF_000003855.2 Blastomyces gilchristii SLH14081 | reverse complement strand
ATTCTTTCGAAACAACCCTTGGGAAACTTCCCCTTCCCCTTCCCCAAACCCCACACCATCGTGAAATCGTGATCCCAGCACTCTCTTGTATCCCCGTCCATATTGATATTACTCCGACGTTTCCCCCCCGGGGCCTGTAACGATCCAGTACGACTCCAGCGATCGCGCGCGGGCGTTGGCGAATATTTATTTTTTTTTATTTATTTTTATTGGATTGGACAGGGGGTTGGGTTGGGGCTGGGAAGTTGAGATTTGCTTGACAAAAAAGAGAGAGAGAGAGAAAAAAAAAGGGATGGATGGATCCGTCGCTTACGGGGCGTGAGTTGACTTGAGCTTTTTTCTGTTCTTTTTTCTTTTTTTTTTTTTTTTTTTTTTTTTTTTTTTTTTTTTCCTTACCCCGTTAGTTACTCCGTTACTCTGTAACTACTTATAACCTCCACTTTTTATTCCTGATCGACATCCGTCGATCATTCTGGCGAGCTCAGAACGGGTGCGGGTGGAGGTGGAGGAAGCAATAATAATAATAATAATGTTCAGAAGTACACCGTAGGTAGTGTAGGTAGTGAGAGGGGAAATAAAGACCCGCGATGAGAGACGGAGGAGTAAAAAATGGAGATAGTTAAATCGCCAGTTTCTGCGTCTTTTTTTTTTTTTTTTTTTTTTTTTTTTTCAAAAAAATATTCAGGCCGTGCGATACAGACCGACCATGGATGGTGGTACATTACATTACACATAACTTACCATACAGTGACTACATTATTCCGTAATAGATGGCTATATAGCTAACTCTCCCCTCACAACCTCACCTCGCACACCTCGCCGCTACACCAAACCTCGAGGGCGGCACGACACGGTATATACTATTTATTATTATATACCTTAGGCAAGGCAGGTCGGGGCACGACATGCGGGAACTGTAGTGTGCAGCTGTATAGTGCCCATTCTTCTTAGGCCTACGTATGTATGTTCATTCATTCATTAATATCTATCCTATGCTGCTCTATATTCTTCTTTTTCGAAAAAAAATAAAAGTAAAATAAATTAAAAGCCACCATTCACTTGACAGAAGTATGGCGCACATGATGAACAGGGCCATGCCATGCAATTCATCACATCATGTCGCCCAGAGTGGAGCGCGGAGGGAGGGGGAGGGAGGAGGGAGGAAAAAGGGGGAGCGGGTGCAAATCATCGTAGATTGCTTGCTTATTTATGGTCAAGGTGGAGGGAGGGAGAGTTGAAGAGTTGAGCACAGGACAGATTTTCCCCAAGTTATGTCCTTCTTCTATCCTGTACATGTACATGTACATGTACTACTGTACACTGTACTGTACATGTAGCATCGACCAGTCAAGTCAGTCCCCACCCGTCCGCCTTCCATCATGATTAATATTACGGAGTATTATTCATGCCCAGCCATGGTCCATGTACTCCGTAGTGTAAAGTTTCCGCCTAGGACGAGTCTGTGCGCTCGCTGGGTTCGTCTCTCCCCGCTGCTGCCCACAAATCTATGTAATAATGTACAATGTACAATGTACATGTACATGTACATGTGCATTATTATTGCACGATCTCCCCAGATGGTTTTTATGTTTATTTTTATTGTTCCCCCCCCCCCCCCCCGCCTGATCAACTCGCCCGCCTGTATCGCGAGGTGAGGTGGATGATACATATCGCGATATATTTCCTGGAATAACATAGAAGTCTCCCCCTCCTCCCCCTCCTCCTCCTCCTCTTCTACTTCCTCCTTGCACCCAGGCATGTATGTATCCAAGGTGTGAGCAGGCTCGTGCCTTGGATTCACTCTTTGCCAATGCCCATGTTCAAGTCTATGCTGGTTTGCTCATGGCCGGGCCATCCCATCCATGTTCCTGTACATACCTAGCTAGGCATAGTATGTGGTGTACATACATACATATCCTTGCCAAATAAATCCCCTCCTCTCCTCCTTACCCCTCCCTTGTACAGCACAGGCCCTGCAACCGCCCGTCCCTGTTGCATAACTACTAGGTTTAACGTTGCATGGGGAAAAGGGTGCTCTACCCTTTTTTCAACACACACACAGACAACCATCTATTATTATGTAGTTATGTGTCATACTGCGCTTGGGGTTTTGTTTGTGGGAATATATATATTTTTATCTTGTCAAGAAATTCTTGATTTCTCTGCAATGCTTAGTTAGTTTGCAGTAACATACAATGCGTACATTTCTGAGAGGAGTACTCCGTACAGTACATACACATAACTAATTGATGAGGGGGGAGGGGGGGGAAGGAATGATGCATGCATCTTTTGTTTCAAAACCTCACGTAGAGAGATAGAGGAACCTCGGGAGAGAGCTTTGGGATGGGGAAAAATAAAATAATAAAATTATATTATGGATTCAGAATTACAATTGGGTTGGTTAGGTTCCCTTCTCCTTCCCCCCCCCTCGCAGCCAGCCGATCGGGATTCTGTTTTAGTTAATCGTAACATAAGAGCCTTTCGTCCATGGGCCGTTTCTTGACCCTGTTTTCCCTTCCCACGGGGAAATAATAAGTTAATAATAATCATTTCTTAACTAGTTAATAAAAAAAAAAAAATCCCCGCAAAACTCTCTTCTACCCACGAAGATTGGAATTGGAGGCTAGCGTTAGATAGATCGATTGCTTGTACCTAGGTTAGAAAGAGAGGACATCATCAGGGTTACGTTACATATAGAGCCAAGAACATGGGAACATTTCGCTTTGCACTGCCATTTTTTGTTATTTATTTTAATGTGCTTGGATTAAGTTAGGTGATTTCCTTAGATGTAGTTATCATCTGCTATGATATGCTTCTATAATGATCATGTAGAGAACATGTATTCCATAAATCAGAGAAAGATCTCCGAAGTCATTCAATCCAGCTAGCTATCTCTTCTTGAACCTCTCATCTTGAATTCATTCAGCAAATCAAGCTTCCTGTCTCAAGATCTTGATATTATCTCATCAACAAACACAGGCTACTAAGAATATGACAACAGAGAATCATATCTGTTGATATGACGTTTAATAATCTTTAGAATTCAAATTTGAAGGGGGAAAAAAATATAATATCAAGCTTAGAATACATAAAAAAGAGCACAGATAGCAATAATTTATCATTTAAAACAACTCTACTATGTAGGTTGTATGGAATGGTTCAGCCCCCTAACTACCAGTTAGCCAGGTGGTGATCGAGCTCTTCTGCCCCCAGTGTCCTATAGGTGCTTCATTGTTGATATTGTGGAAAGCAGCTTGCGCTGATGAATCAAGAATAATGATACCAGCTATCAGCCCTGAAACTCGTCCTGTGGCCATGAAGGTTTTGCAAAAATGTTAAGCTTTCTAGCTCGTCGGAGTCTAGTAAGGAAGCACATGAATAGCGAAATCCGTGCAACCATGAGCCTACTATAGGTTGCCTGTAGCTCTGTCACGAGGAGCATTTTCGACCGTATTTCGGCTGGGTAACGGCGCTCCGAAGAATGTAATTGGGTAGCGATACTTGAAGCATGCTACCCAGTAGAGGCTGCACTGATCGTTTTCCAGACGTGTTGAATTTGAATTCTGATTCAAGAATCAGGAGAACAAATAAAGAACAAGGGAAGCATATTGTGTTATAGAAAGTCATGTCAGAAACCGCATTGCGGAGGGAAACACAACTGGAAGTGAAGAGGAAATGAAAAAGAAAGCATAACCTCTACCAGAGCTACGCCTCATACTCAATATCTTCACCATTATCACATGGGATGCATTGATCCGACACTGGCATCATTCAGTCAACGACGGATGAGAAAATGAGAGGGACGTGGCCAAATAGCCGATATATTTTTCTTCGCAAGATTGCTTATGAGTTCTTCGCGGCTCATTTTATTACATTCGTCGATGAGATTTTTCATTCAAAGTCCTGTTCAGGGGCGGACTGAGAACGGTTGGAAGGAGGGTTTTGGGAAGCTTGGGGAGGGCGGCGGTAGCTTGCCAGACAGACGGCATCGTAGCCCTCTCAGGTAACGTTATCTTTGACGAAGAGGTCATTTCAGCAGTCGGGGGATGAGATATATCTTAAGAAGGTAGGGCTAGACAGATATTATCATTCACAAGGAGGTGAAGCTGCTTGCATTGGGAGGATAGTTTTGAGATGGCATAACACAGGGCCAAAAGTTGAGCTCAAGAAGTGGAGAGAACGGAGAGCTTCCCAAAGAGGTAATTAGCTATCGAGTCACCTGACCTTTCAGCCCTACCATACCGGAAAAACGTAGGCTTATTATACGACCGGGTTATGGTTGTTCCGCCGTGCCAGTCGCCGACACCGTCGCCGAACTGTAAAATATAATATAATGGTGGATTAGCCATGGAATCACTGTAAATGAGTTATGAACAGAACAAAATCATCATTGTATTGACAATGTCACTGATTCCTATCTATATAATCACTAATTCTAAAAAATGTCTCATTCATCAGAATTGTTCTTTATTGAAAATCTGTCATGTCTCTCTGTAATTCCTTACAGATTCTCTGAATCATCTCTATATTATTGTCATCATTTTCTGTCATATCCACATCAACATTTATTTCAGAGAACTTGTAAATTGATATTGAAGTTTGTGAAGAGTCAGTGTCAATGATCATTCACTGTTTAAGAGAGAAGATTTCAGAGAGATTGAGAGTTATGTATTTATTTATCTATATTATTATCAACTTCTGTATAAATCTGAGAATCATTTCACTGATTCTAACTTACTTTTTCACTGAGAATATTGAGAGTTTCAGTGCTGCTCATAGCCAGAGGATCAACTGAAGTCAGAAGATTAAAGAAGAAAGAGAGAGAAGAATCAACAGCAGTAGTAGAGATATTAGTGAGAGAAGTGAAAAGAGAATTATCACTGTTATCAAATTTCTCATCACTGCTACTGCTATTACTGACTGTAACTGAATTCTTATCAAGATAATCTGTGAGTCTCTGAATATGCTTCATTGTTTCATACATTTCAATGATAATACAGCTAGCTTCAGTATTGATATTATTTATCAAACTTGTGAGATTCTTTATTATCAATTTTTATTCTTCAATATAACTGACTATTATTCTCAAAAGCTTGTAATACACTTCAAGCTTGATAGTTTTAATATCAAGTTTTGTCTTTTTAATCATGATTTTCTTCTTTTCTGTGATAACTTTTTTCTTTTCAATTTCTAATTTCACTCTTTCAATATTCAACTTAGTCTTCTCAATCTCAATTTTAGCTTTTTCAGCAGCACTGATAATGACATTCAGAGCTTTTAGAGCAATAGTGACACTCTTCATGTATTGAGCACTGCTACTGCTATTACTGACTGTAACTGAATTCTTATCAAGATAATCTGTGAGTCTCTGAATATGCTTCATTGTTTCATACATTTCAATGATAATACAGCTAGCTTCAGTATTGATATTATTTATCAAATTTATGAGATTCTTCATTACCAATTTTTATTCTTCAATATGACTGACTATTATTCTCAAAAGCTTGTAATACACTTCAAGCTTGATAGTTTTAATATCAAGTTTTGTCTTTTTAATCATGATTTTCTTCTTTTCTGTGATAACTTTTTTCTTTTCAATTTCTAATTTCACTCTTTCAATATTCAACTTAGTCTTCTCAATCTCAATTTTAGCTTTTTCAGCAGCACTGATAATGACATTCAGAGCTTTTAGAGCAATAGTGACACTCTTCATGCATTGAGCTTTCACTTTCTGTTAATAAGTTTTGACTTTCTTGATCTATTTCAAAAGATTCTTTGCTGATTTCAACATAGCTCTCTTTATTATTTTCTTAAAATCATTCAATACAGAAAGATAAAAGTCATGAGTTCAGATCAGATTATTAACTTATTCTTTTAATTCTTCAGAGATAATCATGTATCTCTTTTTCTCATAATTATAATTTGTACAAGACTTTAAGCTTCTCTTTATCTTATCATAAGCAGCATTCAAATGACAGAGAAAAATATACTCAATGCAGTGCTCACACATTGTTCATTTATCAGACTGCTTTGTTGAGATATTCAGACAGCTGCTTACTTTCTTCTCTTGAGTCTTTGCAGTGATAGCATGAGTACACTTGAAGATGTTACTTATCATTTTGATGCTGCTGCTGTTATTGTTACTGTGATTGATGCTGCTGCTGTTATTGTTGTTACTGTGATTGATGCTGATGTGATGAATTACTGATGTTCTTGATATACTACACAGACAAGATATCTTGATTAGAACTTTTCTGATTAAAAGCTTTCTATTACAACTGACAGAATACTAATCAGACTGAGAAATGAAGAAGAACAGAGTGAGCTGAGTGAGCTGAGAATGATCTTTGCAGTGTATTATTATTGCAAGAAGAAGAAAGAAGAAAAGAAGGAAAAGAAAAATGTGAGTCTTTATATATGTTATTAATTCATCTTTGCAGATTATCATGCAATGAATGTAAATACTTTCATATTTCATTTCTGAATGTAATCAGTATATCTGATGAATTTCATTCATATCTTAATACTTTTTGCACAGGTTATCACTGATTGAATTACAGCTATTTTGAATATAAAATCATTTCTATTAACTAGGAACAAGTGTTCAATGCACTGTTAGAAATATATCTACAGAATTCAAGATTTTCTGATACAGTGAAATCAGCGAATCCTATACAAATTATAAGATAGAGAATATAACAACTTTCTTCAGTGAATATCAAGACAGGTATATTCTAATTATGTGTATTAAAGTATATATTAACTAATTTATATATAAAACCCATAGAAAACTAAATATATTGAAATATAAATAGATTGTGTTGAAAATCTCTACATCACTGATCTGCCTTTCATCAGAAGTGTCTCTGAAAATTTGATCTTTTTCTGTATCTTCTCTTATGCATCTTTCATCAGATGTCTCTTTTTTGCTGTCAGAGTATTCTGAATTGTCTCAGCAAAGTCATCTCTGATAATTTACTGATATTCAGAAATATTGCTCATCAGATCTCAGAATGTCAGAATATTTTATCATTGCAGTATAGCTGCAGCAGAATTTTCATTTGTATCAGCATCATTAAATATTTTGACCTGAGTTATAAGATTGATATATATCTCTATTTTTCAGAATCAGTTTCTAGTTTTTCAATCTGAAGTTTTCAATTCAATATCTTTAACTAATGAATATTTAACTTATATTTCATATATCATTATTCTTGCTCAGAGAATCAATCAAAGTCAATGATTTTCTGCACCTAGTAAAAAACCAGAAAGAACTTTTCAGCAGTAAATGAATTACAGAAGTATTCAAAGATGATTGATTCTTTATAGCAGTTATACAATTCAATTATCACTGAACTTTCTCTGCTCTTTGTCTTCTCTCATTGAACATGATTCTATATTAATAAATGATTAGCTAAGTTGATTAAAAAAATTTTAATATCTCACTGAAAAGTTGATATATTTGCTAAAATCTAATACTACTTATCTTCATTTCTTTGAGAGTTCAGAACTTTCATGTTTTAATTGTATTCAGCATCATTATTCTGCTGAATGAAAAGATATATGATGTTTTATTCTTTGTTTTTATTATACTTGCAACTGTTCAATTCAAATTATCTTTATTAAAAGAAAGAAAATACATTCATTTTATCTCCAGACACAGACACTGCTCTGTCAGCTGAATTTCCTTCTCATACATTTCTGCATTCAGATGCCGGGTTCAGTGATGCCTTTTTAACAGACTGCTTGATGTCAGTGATGAGTTTGACTTCTTCTCATCTAACTAGTATTCATTATTGCTATCATTATATTCATTCTATGTTCAGATATATCAATATCAGATTTCTTTTAAAATCAGTGATTTGTCTCATTAAACCTATCAGATGAGAGAGTTCAGAGAGATCTAGTAGAGCAGAATTCATGACAATGTTCATTTTCAGAATCTTGATAAAACTCTGATAAATTTGTGATATGAATTTTAATAAATTACAGGAATATAATTTTGAAATAAAGAAAGTAGTTTAATTATTAATATTAAATTAATGTAGATTGTCACTGATTGTAGCTCTTATTAATATATTTCTTTCTGATAATTTAATCTCATCTCTTTATTTTATCAAGATCACTCATTCACTTCATTTATATCTTTTCAACTATGCAACTTTTTTCTACAAATTATATCAGAAAGTAAAATGTCACATTTATTTAATTAAAATTCAAAACACTATCTGCTATCTATCTCTAGACAAGAATCTGAAGATGATCAATTGAAATTTCAATCTCAGAGCTCTCTTTTTTCAGAAACTGTAAATGAAGATTTTACTGAAAGTGATTTCAATAATAATACTTCTGATGAAGAAGCATTGCTATTTTCAGTAAGTTTATCACTTTTAATGTCTCTATTATTATAAAAACTAACATTCTCTAAAGACAGAGTCATATAATGAGGATGCTGCTGATAATGTTAAGTATATTAAGTGACTTTTGAAAGCAGCTGCTGAGAAGAATATTTCTGAAAATGATGATTAAGAGAATTCTGATGAGTCAGTCACTGATGATATTGAAATACCAGCTGCTGATGCAATTGCTGTTACTATTACTGATCAATTTGTTGATTCTGATTCAGTAATTGATATATCTCACAAATGCAGTAACTTTGAAATGAATTCATTTGTTCTGATAATAAGACTCTGAGTCAAAGAGTCAGGTATTTCCTGAAAAAACTACAAATCATTAATGCAAATTCTGCATTTATTGAAGAATACATTGCTGATAAGTCTGCTTCTAGAAGGCCTCTCAACTCTGAAAAAGCAATACAGAGCACAATTTCCAATTTTATCAGTCAAGAAAACCTCAATTTCAATAGTATCATTAATGCAAATACTAACTCTGAGTTCTGCTCAGAAAAATCTCATTAAATTCTTCATGAGATCACTCTACTTTTAAAATCTGATTCTCTTGATATCTGCTCTTCTCAAATCCCCAACTTTCCAGCAACAAATGTATATAGAAATGACAGAAATTGTCAACAATCTCACAGAGTTATGACAATCTCACAGTTGAGAAAGCTCAGTCAAATATTATTCTGATAACTTTGCATAATATTTATCAAATAAACCTATTTTTTCTTCTGATTTTATTTGATATTGATGTGGAAATCTTGAATGCTTTTGTAAATCAGAGTTGAATGATATATCTCATATTGAGAAAGTGCATTTTGTCAGATATAATCATCAATATTCAGACATGAGATCTCATATAATAGTTCTGAAAGTTCAAGAAGCTGTTTACTATACTCTGCAGACTGTACAAAGATTACTGTTCTTGAATTCATCATTTAGTCCCTTCAAAATAATCACAATGAAGAATGAGATGAAATATATCTCAATTACTCAAGTTCTTAATTAACTTAATATTCATATAAATACAGTATTTGAATTGAGTTCTGATCTGTCAGTATATAAGAGTCAAGGTCAGTATTTTCTTCACTGAGTCATGAGAACTAAAACTGAAGTTGTTAAGATATGATCATATTGCAAATCTTCACTGATTCAGACTGAGTTGAAAATTGCAGCATATGAATGAGATCTTTTGAAAAGCATATTTTATTCTAATATACAAGTTATTTCCCTGTCATATCAATTATTTATTGATGAATTTGATTTATATCAGAATATGTACTGAAGCTTGATGAGTTTTTATTTGATTTCTGCACTGAGTGCTGTTGAGTGCTCAAAATGAAACAATATTTTTATTCTAATCTTTGATTCTCATAGCATCAATTTTTCTGACACAGTTACTGCATTATCACATGACTTATCTACATTGAATTGTGAGAGGGTTATGATGAATATTGATGAAAAAAAGATGAGAGTGATTGCATCTTGCATTGCATTTCTTGAAGATATACTGCAGTAAAATAGTAACATAGAGATTAAAGAATCAATAGCAAGAAGATCATGCTGAAGCTGCTTTATTAATGATAAGAATCAACTGAATCTGAACTATGATCTATGCAATAACAGCTGATTTCACTATTATATACAACATCTTCAGGCTAAACTGAATGATCTGCTGAATTTCACATACAGAGATCAAATATGTCAAGAGTAAGAAATGACATCACAGGCTGTATCTCTTTTTCAGATATATTCAAGTTTGAATTTAATCTCTTTTTTCTCATCTGATTCATATCATAGTGAGTTCACTGATATATCAGAGATTTCACACTCATTGCTGATCAGTACTGTCTTATCACTATATAATCAGCTAGAATACTTTCAAATGTTGCAGATATTCTCTTTTTCTTGTGATTGAAATTATCTGCAGTCACTGATCACTCATCTCAAGAAGTATCAGCTTCAAGAACATGCTTAAGCTTCAATTATTATATCTCTTATCTTACAGTGTGAGCTCAGAGAGAAATGACTCAGTCTGATAATTAAGTAGATTATTTCTGCAGCATTTTCAGCATCAAATCAATCATCTATTAATCTTATTATTCAGATATATGCAGTCATTGCAAGGAGTAATAGTCTATTAATGTCTCAATCACTGAGAGAAAATGATTCTGAAGTGACTCATCAAATCATACTGAGAGTCTATCAATAACTATAATTTCTTATTGAAGCAGCAGTCAGAGCAGCAGCAATATTTGAGCCATCTTGAGCTAGTTCAGTTGTTAGTTGCCAGTCATTCCCTGCTTCAACTATGAGCACTGTCATCACACATATCAGTGATTATACAAAAAAAGCAAAGCTTATATGATATATAAAGAGACAGCTGAATATACATATTAATTTACACTATATTGAGCAGATTAAAGAATATACAGTATTCAACAACTGCAATATTCTGATAGAAGAGAACAAGCATCAGAACTACAAGAATCTAGTGCCCCGGTGGCCGAATGGTTAATGCGGCCACCCGGTAGCGCCTTGGCGTGGGAAACCAAGGCGCGTGGGTTCGAAACCCGCAGGGGATACATTAAATCCGGAACTCAAGCACCTCAGGTTTCTAATAAATACAGAGGTGTACAAATCGCTTCAATGAATCACTCTATGTTCCTGGGCTGGGAAGTTATTATCGCATGTATCTAATTGTCACTCCTTTGTATTTTCCTATGTTCTTGTTATCTTGGCGTGGTCTCAACACCTGTATTTCCTCCTGTATAACCAACACTTGACCTGTATTTAACATCACGCAAGGACTCATCATAAGCTCCGCTTGCATATGAGTATAATGGAAGAATAATAATAATAATAATACAAGAATCTAGTGCAGTGAACAAATTATTGAGATGTGAAAAAGACACTGCTCTTGTAGAAGAGCTTTCACTGAACTTTATAACTAGTATTAAGAGATTTCTTTAACAGCTCTGACATGTGCCTGGCACAGAAGATTCAAGATTTGTATACAGTTTATTCAGCACTGTTCAATAATCTGCTGAGAATAAATGAAGAAGCTGGAGATGAGAATGATGATTTGCTGAACTACTCTGTCAAGTTGAAGTCAATAAAAGATCATATCACTTTGAAGATTTTTAATCACCTATCATCAAGCAAGATGTCAGAGAAAGTCAGTATACAATTTACAAATCTCTTCAAGCTTGAATTGCTTCATTCATTTCTCAATAAGCTATGAGAATTCTATGACACTGATTGAAATAAGTTCTCAGTTTTGAAACCAGATCATCATTCAATACTTTTCTATAATAAGTTAACATTCTCAGTTCAGTATGTCTATTCAATCAATTAATCAATCAATCAGTTATTGACTTGCTAACATATAAACCAGGAATTGTATTCACTGAATCTCTCTCATAGAAGAAGATATCATTCAATATCAGAGAACAGAGCTTGGCCGGATTATAATCATATTTATTCATAAAATGAGAGAAGTCAAGTGAATTTTCTTTACACTTATTCCTCTATATCATGTCATGCATGATTGCCTACTGAATCTGCTGATTTTATAAGAGAATTCTAGTAATTACACTATTATCAGACTGTCAGTGATTCAAAAGACAGCATTATATAACATTTCAATACAGAATAGTGATGAAAATGATGATTATTTGATATATAAGTCTTGAGTAACAAGATATTTACATTGTAATTGAGATGTCTCATTTCTTTAAATAGATAGTTGATCAGGTAACTAGCTTAATAGTATATTAGTTTCACTGACAGAACAGTATACAGTGTCTTATAATATCTTAGTAGTATTCTGATGATAACATCTGTCAATTACACAGTTACTGAGTAGTGTCATAATAATATTAGAAAGTTCTGTGCTGTCTCAATATCATCTTGACATTTAATATTCAGTGACATATCACTGAATATAATGATGAAACATGTGTTACAATTGATGACATGTGACACAGATGAAATGGTGAATTCACAGTGTAATCACTGTAAATTAACTCTACATTCTTCCCGTATGATATCTTACTGGAAGAATGTACGATTAATTTACAGTGATTCCACTGTGAAGAA